>NC_052320.1:36111996-36119496 GCF_016432855.1 Salvelinus namaycush | reverse complement strand
GGTGGTTGGGTGGTTGGGTGGCGGTGGTCGGGTGGTGGTGGTCGGGTGGTGGTTGGGTGGTGGTGGTCGGGTGGTGGTTGGGTGGTTGGGTGGCGGTGGTCGGGTGGTGGTCGGGTGGTGGTGGTCGGGCGGTGGTGGTCGGGTGGTTTTGGTTGGGTGGTGGTGGTCGGTTGGTGGTTGGGTGGTGGTGGTCGGGTGGTGGTTGGGTGGTGGTGGTCGGGTGGTGGTTGGGTGGTTGGGTGGCGGTGGTCGGGTGGTGGTCGGGTGGTGGTGGTCGGGCGGTGGTGGTCGGGTGGTTTTGGTTGGGTGGTGGTGGTCGGTTGGTGGTTGGGTGGTGGTGGTCGGGTGGTGGTTGGGTGGTGGTGGTCGGGTGGTGGTGGTCGGGTGGTGGTTGGGTGGTTGGGTGGCGGTGGTCAGGTGGTGGTCGGGTGGTGGTGGTCGGGTGGTGGTTGGGTGGTTGGGTGGCGGTGGTCGGGTGGTGGTGGTCGGGTGGTGGTTGGGTGGTTGGGTGGCGGTGGTCGGGTGGTGGTCGGGTGGTGGTGGTCGGGCGGTGGTTGCTCCTCTCCCTCTCCTTGGGGAGTCTATGTTATTCCGCACCGAGATTCTCATATCTACAACCATATGCTGGTCAGATAGGAGAGGAAAGGCCTAATGATGATCACTTCAGCAAAAGAAGCAAAAACAACACCGATGAAGACGAGGGGAGCGGAAACAGAGAAAAGGGAAGATGGTTACTTTCCTTTGTGGGGCTAAGGCTGGGGCTGAGGGTGAGGATGAGGCTGAGGCAAAGGACGAGGCTGAGCCAGAGGGTACGGGTGAGGCTTGGGCTTAGGCTGAAGCCAAGGCATTGTGTGCCGGTCTGTGTGGATGTGTCAGTAGGGAAACAGCAGCAGGTTAGATCAGGGCCCACACACGTCCCTCTGGAAGAGATCAGGAAAACAGATCAAAGACCAGAGAAGAAAGGATCCCGCGGGGTGATCGAAAACGACGGGAGGGAAGGAGGGAGAGAGAGAGAACGATGAGGAAAGGAAAGCGGGTGAGGGGGGGGGGGGGTGAAGTGAGAGAAAATGCGGATGGGGGACAGATCGATAGGGCGATGGATGGGAGGCGTTTGACATCATTGAGTGTCAGTGCCCTTCGTCCATCCCCCCCCCACCCCCCACCCCCCGATACCCAGCTGTCATGAAGCAGGTAATGTGGAAAAAGGAGAGGGGTCAGGGCTTTGCTTTCTGGGTGTCCCATGCCTGAAGTCTGGATTCAATGTTGAGAAATAAAAGCAGCTTTAATCTTTAAAAGCAGCACTTTAAAACCCACGCCGGCACCAGTTCAGAGAGGTGAGTCGGCGAACAGAAACATTGATGAAGACATGAAAGGGAGAGGAGCGTGGAAGAGATTAAGAGACGGAAAGCAGGGGAAATGGGTCTGAAAAAAGGGGAACATACTGTGTAGTTAAATGAATCATTCTGTATTCAACAGTAATACGGTACATATGGGTGGAGCTGATGGCTCAGATATCAAAAAGTGGGCGAGTGACTCATCGATTTCGGGTTGCAACCTTTCGTGACCCTTCCGTTTTGTCTTGCTCTTGGTGGTTTCACTGTGTGTCACCCTCTTCAAATCAGAAACACTTCGGGTTTCATTTACTAAGCGATGATGAGCTCATCGGTGTGTGTGTGTGTGTGTGTGTGTGTGTGTGTGTGTGTGTGTGTGTGTGTGTGTGTGTGTGTGTGTGTGTGTGTGTGTGTGTGTGTGTGTGTGTGTGTGTGTGTGAGTCCTCAGGGTAAGTCACAGTGTGGTCCAGTTGTGGTCCAGTTGAGTGGTTTGTTATGGTCCGTGGTTCCTCTGATCAACAGGGTGAAGCCATGCAGACGGATGCTGCGTGTTCTCTGAAGGAGGACAGAGGGAGGAGGTGACAGTGATGTTCCTCAGGGTAGAAGGCTATACTGGCTAACCCAGGATGGTCACAGTGTGTCTGTGTGTGTGTGTGTGTGTGTTTGCATGTGTGTGTAAGAGAAAGATCGTCATGATGATGCCTCTGTCATGCTCGCATACGCACACGTACACGCTCAACCACTCCCTCACTTAGCTACTTTCCTGCTAGTCTTCCATGACTCACTCTCTGTCTCTCTCTCTCTCTCTAATGACACGACATCGCGACACACAAACACGTGGACAGAATGCAGACCTTGCCCCCACTCCCCCTCACACACACATGGATGGTGCCTCTGCAGGTGTCTGGCGGTCTGTCGTTTCTCTGTGTCTTCATTGCGTCTGTCTCGGGGCCGATGTGATTAGCCGTGTGACTGGCAGCCTGCATCGCACTGCCGTCTCTCACACAGCACATGGTAGTCTTTAACCTCCTCTAATGATTCCCATTCCTTCTCTCCTCTCTTCGCTCCTCCCCGCCCTCTAAATGAATGGAATGATGTCATCCGATCCCTTTCTGGCTTTCGTGGCCACTCCTTACGAGTGTGGCGTTTCAAGTGTGTTTGGGGGGGGGGGGGGGGGGGGGGGCAGTATGAGAACCTGGGTATGACGGGGGGGTGGGTGGGGGGGGTGTAGTGTAGAGGTAGTTGGGTTAGATGCATGATTGGGACATGGTTGGGGTAACGTAGGGGCGCAATGGGGAGGAGTGAGAGCTTTGCTTTGCGATCTGGTTAGGGATCTGCTATGGTTATCGTGGAGGCAGGCTAAATGGAGTGAATGTTTTCTTGAGGATCTCAGTGTGTATTCCTATGGAACATTGTTTTGGTTGTAAATCACCTTACAGATGAGCTGTAAGTGAACCTCTCTGGCTAAGAGAACCTTATCATGTGACGAGGGGATTTTCCTCTTGTTAAAGCTGCTCTTATGAGTGCACCTGTTCCCCTCTCCCCAACTTCAGCAGGTGTGTGTGTTTTATGACAGAGCGGTGTGTGTTTTATGACAGAGTGGTGTGTGTGAGAGTGTAGAAGTAACTCTCCTCTCATCTGGTCTGGATCTGAGGTAGCAGTGTGAAAGATGAGAAAGTGGTACTGGGGCGTGTATGTATGTGTGTGTGTGTGTGCGTGCGTGTGTGTGTGAGTGTCTGTGTGTGTGTGTGTGTGTGTGTGTCTGTGTCTGAGGTGTGTGTGTGAGTATGTGTGTGTGAGGTATTGTCTGTGTGTCTGTGTCTGTGTCTGTGTGTGTGCTGTGTGTGTGTGTGTGCGAGTGAATGTGTGAGTCTGTGTGTCTGTGCGTGTGTGTGTGTGTGTGTGTGAGTATGTGTGTGTGAGTGTGTGTGTGAATATGTGTGTGTGTGTGATTTTGTGTCTGTGTGTGTGTGAGTGTGTGTGTGTGTGTGTGTGAGGTGTGTGTGTGAGTATGTGTGTGTGTGCGTATGTGTGTGACTTAGGGGAGCTGTCTGGGATGTTGGCCAGCATCGCTGGTGTCTGCATGCTCATTTCAACAGAAGTAACCCTCTGTGACTGGCTGCTCTGCTCTCCTCTCATCTGCTAGGCTGGGGGGCTTACATAAGCCTATTTACTGTCCCTAGGGGATCCCCCATCTTCCTCCTCTCCTCCTCATCCTCCCTCCATCCAACACACCCCTCCCTTATCCCTCGAACACACCTACTCATCTAATGCATTCTCTCCATCGCTCCAGCAGGCTTACCTATCCTTAAAACACAACACGCCTCTCTGTTCAATCCCTCTGGCACACGCCCCTATCCCCCTTAGGAGGATTCCTTATCCCCTTAACACACTGTCTCCTACCTCCCTCTCTCTCTTTCCCTCCCTCCAACAGATCCATTCCTCCCCAATACACCCATCCCATTCCCCTACGGAGTTTTCTGTAAGATTCAATGGATCTCTGTGCATGGAGATGAGTCTCTATTCCTTTCCCCTAGGTATTATGTAGTATACGTAGCTACATTGTCCTTTCCTCTTTTTGTCCTTGGGCCACATCCCTCTATTTCTGCTCCTTTATCCCTGTTCCTTTTCTAGTCTGTTTTCCCCTCCTCGGGTTTATCTTCATATCCACCCTCACTGTCAACCAGGAAGTAGTCAGTCAGTGTGTGTGTGGAAGTGTTGCTCAAGCACGGGACAAAACAACCTTACAGTGCCCACGTCCAGAGGAACCTTGAACGCAGTCAGAGAAAAACACACACACACACACACACACGCACACGCACACGCACACGCACACGCAGACGCACACACACACACACACACACACACACACACACACACACACACACACACACACACACACACACACACACACACACACACACACACACACACACACACACACACACAGACCCTACACACACACACACACACACACACACACACACACACACACACACACACACACACACACACACACACACACACACACACACACACACACACACACACACAGACCCTACACACACATTGTTACACACACACACACACACACACACACACACACACACACACACACACACACACACACACACACACACACACACACACACACACACACACACACACACACACACACACACACAAAGACCCTACACACACATTGTTATACCCACACACTCTCCTAAATTGCAGCTGGCCTCTCTTTTCCCACGGCCCTGTGAGTGTGTTTTGTCTGGGAGCGGCAGGGCTTATCTCTGTCGTGTCACAACAGCCCCGTTTGTGTTGGAGGGGATTTTCAGCCTGTAGGGCCACAGGGCCACCGGGGCAGGGCAAGGGCCAGAGGGCCACGGGAGCAAAGGTCAACACTGCAGCACTCATACAATACAGCCACACCGCAGGAAACAATGTCAGAGAGTGAGTATGCAGAAGAGATACCACACACACTTTTAACCGCAAACCGTAAAGATACTCTCTCACACAGAAATCTTATTGTCCACTGAAATGCTTTTCGGTCATAGCCGTCGTGGAATTAGCTATGTGGAATTATGCAATGGTGGTGTTACAGTAATAGTGGTCCTATCTCTTCATTTAACCATTTGAGAGTTCACTGAATTAGCAGTCTTATAGTGCATTCGGAAAATATTCAGACCCTTCACTTTTTCCACATTTTGTTACATTACAACTTATTCTAAAATGGATTAAATCACTTTTTTTTTAACTCATCTACACACAATACCCCATAATGACAAAGCAAAAACAGGTTTTTAGACATTTTAGGAAATGTATTCAAATAAAAAACTGAAATATCACATTTACATAAGTATTCAGACCCATTACTCAGTACTTTTTTGAAGCAACTTTGGCAGCGATTACAACCTTGAGACTTCTTATGTATGACGCAACAAGCTTGGCACACCTGTATTTGCGTAGTTTCTCCCATTCTTCTCTGCAGATCCTCTCAAGCTCTGTCAGGTTGGATTGGGAGCGTCGCTGCACAGGTCTCTCCAGAGATGTTCGATTGGGTTCAAGTCCAGGTTCTGGCTAGGCCACTCAAGGACATTCAGAGAATTGTCCCGAAGCCACTCATGAGTTGTCTTGGCTGTGTGCTTCGGGTTGTTGCCCTGTTGGAAGGTGAACCTTCGCCCCCAGTCTGAGGTACTGAGCGCTCTGGAGCAGGTTTTCATCAAGGATCTCTCTGTACTTCGCTCCGTTCATCTTTCCCTCAATCCTGACTAGTCTCCCAGTCCCTGCCTCTGAAAAACATGATGCTGCCACCACCATGCTTCCCTGTAGGGATAGTTCCAGGTTTCCTCCAGACGTGACGCTTGGCATTCAGGCCGTGTGTTCAATCTTGGTTTCATCAGACCAGAGAATCTTGTTGCTCATTTTTACGAGAGATGCACCCGAGCTGAATTTTGAGTGTCATAGCAAAGGGTCTGAATACTTATGTAAATAATTTATTTTATTTTAAAAAATTATACATTTGCAAAAATGTCTAAAAACCTGTTTTCGCCTGTCATTAAGGGATATTGTATGTAGATTGATGGGGAACAGTTTTTATTCAAACCATTTTAGAGTAAGGCTGTAACGTAACTAAATGTGGAAAAAGTCAAGGGGTCTGAATACTTTCCGAATGCTCTGTATAGAAGGGAACCATGTTAATGTGTAGTGATTTCTTGGGCTGTCCGAAATGGCACCCTACCCTATTCCCTATACCATGCACTACTTTTGAACAGGGTGCTATTTCGGACACATTCTGGGTCAATGTGCCGGTCCTACTGTATAATGTTCAGCGGAAAGTCCCACTGGAGGAAGGGTGAGACAGATCCAATCCCCTGGGTATTGGATAGATGGAATGACAGGGAGGAGAGGTGACACGAGGGACAGAGAGGGACAGAAGAGGAGGGAACAGGGGAAAACATCACAATTCCAGTGCAGCCGTGCAGCAGGATCCTGTTTGGCTCTAAAGTCAGTGTTCAGTTACGAACTTCCAGGATGTGCCGTTTGCCCTGGGAGAGTGAATCAGAGAGAGAGAGACAGAGAGCTAGAGAGAGTGAAAGATAGAGAGGAGAAGAAGTGATGGGAGAGGGAGAGAGGTGGTGATGAAGGGGAGGGAGAAGGGCGGGGAAAGGGAGAGAGGGGATGAGGGAAAGGGAAGGAGACATGGAGGTATGGAGACGTAGAGTTAACGGGAGATAGAAGTGCAGAGAGACGGGTAGTCAGGTTAAAGGCCTAGTGCATTTCTGAGTAACAATGAAGTACCTTACAGTTATTTACCTTACAGATATTTAAAATGCTCAAAAATAAACAAAAATAGCTTCTTATCGAAGAGCAATTTCGCAAGCAAGAATTTTGCTAGGACTGTCTGGGTGTGGTCTGAGTGAGGGTCCTAATTGGACAAACCTAATAGGAGGGATATGTAACCTCAAAACTAGCTCTTACTGGCAGAGAGGTTTGAAACTCTCTTTACTATTTGTCTATTAACGTATACCGCCTGGTGATGTCGCCAGGCAGGCCAAAACTCCATCCCATCAAAACCAGTGGTGGTTGGTGCCATTTAAGATGAGGGAGGACGATATATTTTTTTATGAGCACGACCTTATTTCTATTACAGCACATTGGATGACTGTAATTTATATTCCATTTACCCAGTTCAATGTAACAGCGATAGGCTTAGGCTACTACATGATACTCAAATTCTCCCTATACCCATCATGTGGTTGTTACAACCTAGCCTATGAATGAAGGTTTACAACGTAGGTGCACAGGTCGAGATAAAAAAAATTGTAATCAAGGTGACAGACAGTGACACATTCAATACCGCCTTGCACACTCTTGCCTGCATCTAGCTGATCTAGGGTGTAATCTTGTATCTACGCGCTCTCCTCTCACCTTTTCCCTTCGTTTGTGGACTTCAGTGCACAACACATCAGCTGTCTTTGACCAGGTGAAAAAACCTTTCCAAGACAAACCTTCATATCATAACTGCTACCCGCTACACACAGCCAACATCGTTGTCACCATGTTAGCTAACGTCATAGTCAAAATAGCTACTAGAACTAATGCCTTAGTATAACCGCTACAATCATGCAGTACATTTTACAGTCAGCAAGCAGTTCAGCAGTTA
>NC_052320.1:36079496-36101996 GCF_016432855.1 Salvelinus namaycush | reverse complement strand
ACTTCTCTAGGATAGGGGGCAGAGTTTTCACGTTTGGAAAATAGCGTGCCCAATTTCAACTTCCTTCTACTCATCCCCAGAATATAAGATATGCATATTATTAGTAGATTTGGATAGAAAACACTCTGAAGTTTCTAAAACTGTTTGAATCATATCTGTAAGTATAACAGAACTTATGTAGCAGGCAAAACCCCGAGGACTAACCATTAATTATTATTTTTTAAGTCACTCTCTGTTCAATGAGTTTTCATTGGGAAGCCAGATTTCTAATCACTCTGTTCTCAGTTCCTACTGCTTCCACTGGATGTCACCAGTCTTAGGAAATAGGTTGAGGTTATTCATTTGTGCAATGAAGAAGAAGGCCATCAGGAAGCAGTGTAACGTCATGTGTACTGTTTGAGAGTTGCGCAAGACTAAAAAAGTAACGTTAGTTTGTTGATCTCCTGTATTGAAAACAGATAGACCAGTCTTCAATTTGATCGATTATTAACGTTTACAAATACCTTAAGTTGTATTACAAAAGTACTTTGAAATGTTTTGGCAAAGTTTAGAGGTAATTTTTGAGATATTTTGTAGTGACTTTGCGCAAATTGGAAGCTGTTTTTTTCTGGATCAACCGGGCCAAATAAATGGACAATTTGGATATATATGGACGGAATTAATCGAACAAAAGGACCATTTGTGATGTTTATGGGACATATTGGAGTGCCAACAAAAGAATCTCGTCAAAGGTAATGCATGTTTTATATTTTATATATGCGTTTTGAGTAGCGCCGGCAGGGTTGAAATATGCTACTCTCTCTTTGTTGACATTGTGCTATCATCAGATAATAGCATCTTATGCTTTCGCCGAAAAGCCTTTTTGAAATCTGACATGTTGGCTCGATTCACAACAAGTGTTGCTTTAATTTGGTATCTTACATCTGTGATTTAATGAAAGTTTGATTTTATATCATTTTTTTGAATTTGGCGCTCTACATTTTCCCTGGCTTTTGGCCAAGTGGGACGCTACCAACTGTATGGCTGAAAGAGATGGGTCAAAAGGAGTGGCTAAAAAGTCTGGCAGCACATGTGACTGGCTGACTTCCTGCAAATTGAGATATTATGTGACTAAACTCAACAAGAAGAAGAAGAAACTGTATTACGAAGCCAAGATCAATGATATAAAGAATGATGAAAAAAAACTTTGAAGTAAAGTTATTGTGGAAGAGGTGGAAAAATTATTGTTATCGATCAATAATGACAAACCTCCTGGCATTGACAACTTAGATGAAAAGCTACTGAGGATGGTAGCTGACTCTATAGCCACTCTCATCTGTAATATCTTTAATCTGAGCCTAGAGGAAAGTCTTTGTCCTCATGCCTGGAGGGAAGCTAAAGTCATTCTGATACCCAAGAGTGGTAAAGCGGCCTTTACTGGTTCTAACAGCAGACCTATTAGCTTGCTGCCAGCTTTTAGCAAACTCTTGGAAAAAATGGTGTTTGACCAAATACAATGCTATTTCTCTGTAAACAAATTAACAACAGACTTTCAGCATGCCTAAAGAGAAGGGCACTCAACAAGTACTGCACTGACACAAATGACTGATGATTGGTTGAAAGAAATTGATAAGAAGAAGATTGTGGGAGCTGTACTGTTAGATTTCAGTGCAGCCTTTGATATTATCGACCATAACCCTTTGTTGAGAAAATGTACACTACTGCTCAAAAGTATGGGGTCACGTAGAAATGTCCTTATTTTTGAAAGAAAAGCAATTTTTTTGTCCATTAAAATAACAGCAAATTTGTCACGTTCCTGACCTGTTTTCTGTTGTTTGGTATGTGTTTATTGGTCAGGGCGTGAGTTTTGGGTGGGCAGTCTATGTTTTCTGTTTCTATGTTGGTTTTGGGGTTGCCTGGTATGGCTCTCAATTAGAGGCAGGTGTTTGACGTTTCCTCTGATTGAGAGTCATATTAAGGTAGGTTGTTCTCACTGTTTGTTTGTGGGTGATTGTCGTCCGTGTCTGTGTCTGCGCACCACACGGGACTGTAGCGTTTGTTCGTTCGTTTGTTATAGTCTGTACCTGTTCCTACGTGCTTCGTGTTATATGTAAGTTTTCATGGTTTAGGTCAGTCTACATTCGTTTTTGTTATTTTGTAATACTTCCAAGTGTGTGTTTTCGTGTTTCGTCGTTTACTTTAATAAATCATTATGTATTCACAACCCGCTGCACTTTGGTCGAATCACTACTCCTCCTCTTCGTATGAAGAGGAGGAGGAATGCCGTTACAAAATTGATCAGAAATACAGTGTAGACATTGTTAATGTTGTAAATGACCATTGAAGCTGGAAACGGCAGATTTTTTATGGAACATCTGCATAGGCGTAAAGAGGCCCATTATCAGCAACCATCACCCCTGTGATCCAATGGCACGTTGTGTTAGCTAATCCAAGGTTATCATTTTAAAAGGCTAATTTAGAAAACCCCAGCATTTGTGGGTTCAATTGCAGGCTCAAAATGGCCAGAAACAAATAACTTTCTTCTGAAACTCTTCAGTCTATTCTTGTTCTGAGAAATGAAGGCTATTCCCTGCGGGAAATTGCCAAGAAACTGAAGATCTCGTACCACGCTGTGTACTACTCCCTTCACAGAACAGAGCAAACTGTCTCTAACCAGAATATAAAGAGGAGTGGGAGGCCCCGGTGTAGAACTGAGCAAGAGGACAAGTACATTAGAGTGTTTAGTTTGAGAAACAGATGCCTCACAAGTCCTCAACTGACAGCTTCATTAAATAGTACCCGCAAAACACCAGTCTCAACGTTAACAGTGAAGAGGCGACTCCGGGATGCTGGCCTTCTAGGCAGAGTTCCTCTGTCCAGAGTCTGTGTTCTTTTGCCCATCTTAATCTTTTATTTTTATTGGCCAGTCTGAGATATGGCTTTTTCTTTGCAACTCTGCCAAGAAGGCCAGCATCCCGGAGTCGCCTCTTCACTGTTGACGTTGAGACTGGTGTTTTGCGACTGTGTCACTTCTTGTTTTTATAAGAAAAAATAATGTGTTGGAAATTTCACACTGTTTGCATAGTCAACGTACACACAACACTGACATACACACTTACCCCACCAGACATGCCACCAGGGGTCTTTTCACAGTCCCCAGGTACAGAACAAATTCAAGGAAACGTAGAGTATTATACAGAGCCATGAGTGCATGGAACTCCCTTACATCTTATATAGCGCAAGTGAACAGCAAACCTGGTTTAAAGAAACTAATAAAGCAACACCTCACGGCACAACGCCTCTCCCCCATGTGATCTACTTGTTGTGTGATTGTGTAATTGATAGATGCACACACACACAACATTTTCATGTTTTGAAAAGTATGTAAATTGTAAAGTATTTTGTCTGTAATGTCTTTTTCGTTGTGTCGGCCTCCAGTAAGACTAGCTGTTGTCATTGGTGTCGGCTAATGGGGATCCCCAGTAAGACTAGCTGTTGTCATTGGTGTCGGCTAATAGGGATCCTAACGAATCAAATTAAGCAAAGGACCTGCCTGTAATTGTGCTGTGTGCTTACAGTGGGTTTGGGCCCTGGCATTTGTATGTGCATGCACAGTATGTGGCAGCATCATGTTTGTATGCATTCTGTATGCGGCAGTGTGTGTGAGTTTGTGTGTGTGGTTCAGGCTGAAGGAGAGCAACCATCCCCTCTACCACGTGAAGGAGAGGAGATGTAGATGGCTTTACAGTAGGAGGTGAGAAAGTAACGAGTCTCTCCCCTCTTCCCCCCCCCCCCCCCCCCCCCCCACCCCCCATTGGCCTCCAACAGCTGTGGGAGAGGGAGCTCTCGCCCACCTCTGGGAATTAGAGAGGGGATTCTGGCTGTTCTGCTGGGTGCCTGCCTGATAACGAAACAGCCACGCCTGCTGTTATGCTGCTGAGCATGTGCTGTAAAGCGCTCCTTACCCGTCACTCCTCGCCTGTCACACTGGTACCACCAGCCGAAAGGCATACACACATATACTGAGAACACACACATACTAATACACACTCATGCTTACACACACACGAATGCGCACGCACGCACGCACGCACGCACGCACGCACGCACGCACGCACGCACGCACGCACGCACACACACACACACACACACACACACACACACAGGCCTACCACAGAGCTGCAGGAGTGTATAAGCGTGCAACTGCATAATTTTTATAGTTTGGTGTGTGACAACTCACAGTAAACCTCTCAGTACACGTAGGTAGGAAATGAATGCAGGCCGACACACACACACACACATGCATGCTCTTGCGGCATGTCTGGTATTTCATTCAGTGAGCCTCACACTATGCAGTTCAATCTTTTCCACTCACTATACTCACACCTCTGTCGGGCTAGTTTAGGATAAGCCCATTCAGCTTCCCCATTCAGGCCTGATATTCCACCCAGTCCTCTCTCTTCTCCTTCCCATCCTGTTGTGGCAGTGCCAGTCAAAGTTACAGCTGTTGGTATTCAGAGTCAAGATTCAAGGGAAGTCAGAGGCATAGGTTTGGTGTCGGGTTGATACAAGAGCCCTCAGCTGCATCTAGCCATCATAACAGAACAAAGGCCATGAGAGGGAGAGGAGGAGGGGAAAGGGGAGAGATGAGGGGAGGGTGATGTAGGAACAACAGAGGAGGATAAAGAGGGAAAGAGTGGAGGGAGGGAGAGAAGAGCTGTGAATATGAGAAGAAAACACAGCAGGGTATAGAAGGGGGAATAGAAGATATGAACATGGAAGTAGTGACTAGCAGAGCAGATCTCTTCCATTAATGTGCTCCTTCCTCTTTACTCCTCTTTCCTCTCGCCACCTGTGTTCTCACTCACCGTTGTTCCCCAGATGCTCTGGATCAGAGCCCATGTCCTCCCGCCCCTCCCTCTCTTCCTTACTCCTCCTCCCTCTCTCTCACCCCCATTCCTCTCCCCTGCCCCCTTATTCCACCTTTCACCCTCCCTCGCTGGCCCTCCCCTCGCCCCACTCTCTCACTCCGCTGCTCACCCCTCCATATACCCGCTTTCTGGTGCTTCATTTCATAGCCAGACTTAATCAAATCAAACTTTATTCGTCACATGCGCTGAATACAGTGTAGACCTTACCGTGAAATGCTCACTTACAAGCCCTTTAACCAACAGTGCAGTTCAAGAAAGAGTTAAACAAATATTTATCAAATAAACTAAAGTAAAAAATACTAAAAAGTAACACAATCAAATAACAATAACGAGGCTATACACAGGGGCTACCGGTACCGAGTCAATGTGCGGGGATACAGGTTAGTCGAGGTAATTTTTACATGGAGGTAGGGGTGAAGTGACTATGCATAGATAATAAACAGCGAGTAGCAGCAGTGTACAAAACAAATGGAAGGGGGGGTGTCAATGTAAATAGTCCGGTGGCCATTTGATTAATTGTTCAGCAGTCTTATGGCTTGGGGGTAGAAGCTGTTAAGGAGGCTTTTGGTTCTAGAGTTGGCGCTCTGGTACCGCTTGCCGTGCAGTAGCAGAGAAAACAGTCTATGACTTCTATGACAGTCTATGACTGTGTCTCTGACAATTTTTTGGGCTTTCCTCTGACACCGCCTAGTATATAGATCCTGGATGGCAGGAAGCATGGCCCCAGTGATGTACAGGGTCTTACGCACTACCCTCTGTAGAGCCTTACGGTTAGATGCCGAGCAGTTGCCATACCAGGCGGTGATGCAACCGGTCAGGATGCTCTCGATGGTGCAGCTTTTTGAGGATCTGGGGACCCATGCCAAATCTTTTCAGTCTCCTGAGGGGGAAAAAGTGTTGTAGTGCACTCTTAACCACTGTCTTGGTGTGTTTGGACCATGACAGTTTGTTGGTGATGTGGACACCAAGGAACTTGAAACTCTCGACCCGCTCCACTACAGCCACGTTGATGTTAATGGGGGCCTGTTCGGCTCACCTTTTCTTGTAGTCCACGATCAGCTCCTTTGTCTTGCTCACATTGAGGGAGAGGTTGTTGACCTGGCAACACACTGCCAGGTCTCTGACCTCCTCCCTATAGGCTGTCTCGTCGTTGTGGGTGATCAAGCCTACCACTGTTGTGTATTCAGCAAACGTAATGACGGTGTTGGAGTAGTGTTTTGACACGCAGTCGTGGGTGAACAGGGAGTACAGGAGGGGACTAAGTACACACCCCTGAGTGGCCCCAGTGTTGAGGATCAGCGTGGCAGAGGTGTTGTTACCACCTAGGGGCTGCCCGTCAGGAAGTCCAGGATCCAGTTGCAGACGGAGGTATTTAGTAGCAGGGTCCTTAACTTAGTGAAGCGCTTTGTGGGCACTATGGTGTTGAACGCTGAGCTGTAATCAATTAACAGCATTCTCACATTGGTGTTGCTTTTGTCCAGGTGGGAAAGGGCAGTGTGGAGTGCAATTGAAATTGCGTCATCTGTGGATCTGTTGGAGCGGTATGCGATTTGGAGTGGGTCTAGGGTATCCGGGAGGATGCTGTTGATGTCAGCTATGACAAGCCTTTCAAAGCACTTCATGGCTACTGACTTGAGTGCTACGGGGCGGTAATCATTTAGGCAGGTTACCTTCCTTTCCTTGGGCACAGGGACAGTGGTGGTCTGCTTGAAACATGTAGGTATTACAGACTCGGTCAGGGAGAGGTTGAAAATGTCAGTGAAGACACTTGCCAGTTGGTCCCCTCATGCTTTGAGTACACGTCTAATTCGCTAGCCTATACTGTCTGGTAACTTTGTAGGCTGCATGTGCTGCACCAGAATCACATGTTTTCTCCCTGCTTTATTTTTAGGACAGTAATACAGTTCACACTAAAAAAGGATTAGCCTACTGGAGCTAGTTTCAGTTACAGTATTTACCAAGGAGAGCATCCCAGTCGATGTGTATTTGTGAGGAGTATTCGTTAGAATGTCCAACAGCGTTGATTTGTTAGGTGCTCTGGGATTCGGTCTTGTAGGCGCATTAATTCATTGAGCGAGATTCAGAGAGTCACACAGTTCTTTAAAAGAGTCCGATACAGATGTAAGCATGTCCCAGTTCAAATCTCCTAAAATAATGAATTCGGAGTCATTTAGCTTGTCCAGGACATCAGAAAGAGAGTTACAGTTGAAGTCGGAAGTTTACTTGAACTTAGGTTGGAGTCATTAAAACTCGTTTTTCATCCACTCCACAAATTTCTTGTTAACAAACTATAGTTTTGGCAAGTCATTTAGGACATCTACTTTGTGTATGACACAAGTAATTTTTACAACAATTGTTTACAGACAGATTATTTCACCTATAATTCACTGTATCATATTTCCAGAGGGTCAGAAGTTTACATACGTCAAGTTGACTGTGCCTTTAAACAGTTTTGAAAATTCCAGAAAATGATGTCATGGCTTTAGAAGCTTCTGATAGGCTAATTGAAATCATTTGAGTCAATTGAAAGTATACCGGTGGATGTATTTCAAGGCCTACCTTCAAACTCAGTGCCTCTTTGCTTGACATCATGGGAAAATCAAAAGAAATCAGCCAAGACCTCAGAAGAAAATTGTAGACCTCTACAATGTCTGGTTCATCCTCAGGAGCAATTTCCAAACGCCTGAAGGTACCTCGTTCATCTGTACAAACAATAGTACGCAAGTATAAATACCATGGGACCACGCAGCCGTCATACCACTCAGGAAGGAGACATGTTCTGTCTCCTAGAGATGAACGTACTTTGGTGCGAAAAGTGCAAATCACCGAACAACAGCAAAGGACCTTGTGAAGATGCTGGAGGAAACAGGTGCAAAATCTATATCCACAGTAAAACGAGTCCTATATCGACATAACCTGAAAGGCCGCTCACCAAGGAAGAAGCCATTGCTCCAAAACTGCCATAAAAAAGATTGTACTTTTTGGAGAAATGTCCTCTGGTCTGATGAAACAAAAATAGAACTGTTTGGCCATAATGACCATTGTTATGTTTGGAGGAAAAAGGGGGATGCTTGCAAGCCGAATAACACCATCCCAACCGTGAAGCAAAGGGGTGGCAGCATCATGTTGTGGGGGTGCTTTGCTGCAGGAGGGACTGGTGCACTTCACAAAATAGATGGCGTCACGAGGGAGGAAAATTATGTGGATATATTGAAGCAACATATCAAGACATCAGTCAGGAAGTTAAAGTTTGGTCTCAAATGGGTCTTCCAAATGGACAATGACCCCAAGCATACTTCCAAAGTTGTGGCAAAATGGCATGACGACAACAAAGTCAAGGTATTGGAGTGGCCATCACAAAGCCCTGACCTCAATCCTAAAGAGAATGTGTGGGCAGAACTGAAAAGGCGTGTGCGAGCAAGGAGGCCTACAAACCTGACTCAGTTACACCAGCTCTGTCAGGAGGAATGGGACAAAATTCACCCAACTTATTGTGGGAAGCTTGTGGAAGGATACCCGAAACGTTTGACCCAAGTTAAACAATTTAAAGGCAATACTGCCAAATACTAATTGAGTGTATGTAAACTTCTGACCCACTGGGAATGTGATGAAAAAAATAAAAGCTTAAATAAATAATTCTCTCTACTATTATTCTGACATTTCACATTCTTAAAATAAAGTGGTGATCTTTACTGACCTAAGACAGGGAATTGTTATTAGGATTAAATGTCAAGAATTGTGAAAAACTGAGTTTAAATGTATTTGGCTGAGGTGTATGTAAATTTCCGACTTCAACTGTAGCTAGCTACATCTATGGGCTTTTATGTTTGTCTGTCATGTGTAATGTGCAGTAGACTATATCGTACATGTATTGGATAATGGCACAATCATTTTGGCTATTTTGGGCTTGGGCTCATTATATTTCTTTACTGTAAGGCTCATCAAATGTATTTAATGTATGGCTCATCAGGCTCAGGTAGCATCGGGCTTGAATTTTCGATCCAAGCTCTAATCAAATCCAGACATAGGCCTATTTATATGCTTTATAATGCTTTTGAATGACACTTACGGTTTTGGCGGGAAATCCCGGGTTACCTGGGAGAAAATGTATTTATTCTCGGGATAGAACATTTGTAAAATATCAGGAAAATATTCAACCCTAGTGTGTGTGTATAGGGTGATGCTGGTGCATAATGAATGTGCCCAGGCCGTGGCTGGTGAGTAGATGGCTTTTGGGCCCGCATCCAAGCCTCTCTCTCAGCCTCCAAGCCTCTCTCCCAGCCTCCCAGTCTCTCTCCCAGCCGTCTTGTCTGCTAATAGATCCCATCCCAGGAGGGTGGATCATGCCACATTTTTAATTTGGCTTTTCCTCCTGATAAAGCAGCACCCCCACTCCTTCATTTCAATCGCTCTCTACCTCTTCCTCTCTCTGTCACAGTCAGACACACACTGAGTGTACACGAGCACACAAACACACACGCACTCAGAGAGAAACACACATTTATTTCAGTGTAAGCCGAAGCAGCAGTAGAGGGCTTAGTGTACCCAGCTGCAGCCAGCAGAAACAGACTCTCTGAAGGTGAACCCTATATCGAGAGGGAGGGACAGAGGGCCCTTTTGAGTTGTGTGTGTGTGTGTGTGTGTGTGTGTGTGTGGAGGTGGGTATTTGTTTTAGATCTATGGAGATGGACGGCTTCGAAAAGACAATAGAGAACAGACACATGTATTGACAGTAATCACATTCGGGTCCGTTTACCTACATGTGTATTAGACCTACATTAGCTGTGTGTGTGTATAGTGTACATACGCGTTTGTGTTTCTGTTACTAAGAGCTTACATTGCAACAGCAAAGAAATGCATATAAAGCTTTCTGTTTGCAAATTAACCTAAGAAGCATTACAAAGACCAGCCTGCATTGCGGAGACATGGTGAGAGGATTGACCGAGGGCTGGGGAGTACAGTAACAACACACATCATTACTATAGGCTACTTAATATGAACAAATTTGTGTTTTTAAATATAAATAGCAAGAGGTTATCGTAAAATCCAGGCAGCAAAATCTTCTGTTGTGTATGGTGGTATGGTACAGATGTAGGGTCTTAATTTGAGCCAGTTCGCTACAGCAGGAAAATAATCCTGCAGCAACAGGAATTGTGAATTATTATGTGGATGATAATTAATGGACACTTTGTAAGGCTTGATACATTTTCTGTGAGGGAAAAGCAAGTCTGACATTTTTAAGTGGAAGTTACTAACATCTTTTAAACCTCAAATACACTACAAGTTTTGCATTTCCTGCAACAGGGTGATCAAATTAAGATCCTACATCTGTAGGTGGACAAGGGGGCTGGTTCTTTTGTAGAGCAGGAGAGAAAGAAATGATGAGAAAGACGGAGGGAGAGGTTGTGGAATAACCTCATCATACTATTGACACTAGTAGAAAAGCAGGTGCTGTACGATACGTGGGGTGAGTGATGGTACAACACAAGTACTTACACTTTCCCATTTACGTTAAGTGTCTATTTGTTCCAGCGTTTGAAGTGCTGTCCACACTCCCCAGGGCAGAAAGCATGTCAGCTATGCGGCTGGGTATTCACATATAGACAGACAGGCTTTTCTCTCAGGGTGAGGGCCCAGGGAAGGTAAGAGAAGGGAAGTGGTGCTGGGTCTTTTCATGTGGCCCTTGACGGTGACATGTGAAAGGGACAATGAGTGGGGATTGGGAGGCCAAACACAGGGGCCCTTTGTGTCCCTCACCGCCAGTTTGTTTACCGGAGTCCCGGCGCACCCCTACCAGAGACCAAGCTCATTAACCATGGCCCGCAGGAGCGCCTGTGTGTTTGGGGTGGAGATGACGGCCGTCTGAAACGTGCATTCCCTGGCTGATTAAAGGGACTGTGTGTGTGTGTGTGTGTGTGTGTGTGTGTGTGTGTGTGTGTGTGTGTGTGTGTGTGTGTGTGTGTGTGTGTGTGTGCACGTGTGACAGCGTCTGCGATGGATTGCTTGTGTGAGGAATTTGACTGCTGACGGATGCACTGGGAAGTGTTGGGCGGAGGAGGAGGAGAGGAATGAGGGAGAACAGAGAGGAGAGGGGGACAGCGACAGATTGATTAGAGATGTGTTGTCGCAGGCTATTCCAGCCCAGCTTATATCCCTTCCCAGCCTGAGTTTGGTCATTGGGTTCATCCTGTCGTTCCGCCTCGTTCCCTGTGGCAATAGGGATGGACAGAGTGGGTGTCTGATAGAGTGGAGGGAGCAGGTCCCAGTGTGTATCCTCCCAGAGTTAGCCAAACAAACATCTCATCCCTTCACCTTTAACCTCCACCCTGATAGACCTTAGTACTCTGAATGATGACTTCCACTGGAGGTCATTAGTGATGTGGGGGTTGACTCATAACCCACAGTCCCTGCGGTTATATCTGCTAGGCGGGGTGGGTTTAGGGTCATGATATATTGTTTGGGTGGCGGGTGGCGGGTGGCGGGTGGCGGGCGGGTTGAATAAAGAGAAAACAATCCATTAAAAATCCATACATGTATAATTCTTGTGGAATTCATATCCAATAGGCTACATTGAGTATTTTTTTATCTGGCGTTAGTGCGTAGCCTAAGCTTTAGGGCGTAACTGTAGCGCGTCAAATACTTTTGGGAACTTGGGCTGAAAAATGTAACGTGGATCCACTGAGGCAAAAAAAAAGACAATGTTGGAGTTTAATTCAATATGGGAAAAGCTGTGAAATGGAGATGGGAAAATAAATAGAAGGGCCAGAACAGTAGTCTAATATTTCTGAAAGATTTAGTTAAATGGTAAAACAGGATGATAGCAATGTTTAACTCCTGCAGAATGAAGGACTTCTTGAAGTAAAATTATACACCAAATGTACATTTTGACTCGGGAACAGGAGTGGAGAAAAAAATATGTATTTCTTTCAGAATCTTGAGAAAATGGATGCTTGGTTAAATTGCTGATAAAAGATAGCACCTTTACAGACGGTCCGTCTGTAAAGGTGCTATCTTTTATCAGCAATTTAAAAGCTGATAGTATTTCCACCACATAAAATATGCATCCAAGCTGAACTGAAATCTTGTTGGGTTGTTTTAATAGCTTTAAATGTACTTAAAACCAGTCAAACTGATGTCATTTGAAAATTTTGCTCAGAAAATATTTCCATTTTTTGTTGTTGTTGAGTTAATGAATTTACTCTGCGGTGCCTAAACGTCTTTGCTGTGCGAAAGAAAGCAGCGATGAAAGAGGAAAGAGAAAACAAACTTTACCGATGTCAACTAGATTTGAAACGTTCATTCTGTCACTGTATTACACTATTCTGATAAGCAAGGGTTTATTTAGTCTTCTAGGGCAGCAATTAATGACAGAAGAGAAGCTGCATGTATCTAATTATAGAGAAGTTGACTAACAAATAGCCTACCAAAATGTTGGTGTGTATGGGGGAGTTCAGATTTGAGTCATCTGAGAACACAGTCAGTTTCACATACATACCTCTCAACAAACTCATACAACACTACACACACTCTTATTTGCGTTCCCAGAAATAATTATGTACCTCTCGTTACGGTAACTGTAAACTCTAACCAGATGCATGCATACACTGTTAGAAAAAAGGGTACCCTTTTTGGTTCCAGTTAGAGCCCTTTTTGGTTCCAGGTAGAACCCTCTATAGAAAGTGTTCTACATGGAACCCAAAAAGGTTCAACCTGGAACTTAAAGGGTTCTACCTACACTCTCCTACACTCTGAAAAGGTTCCTGGAGTATCCTTTACGGGTTCTTCAAATTGAAACTTTGGGGGAACCGCAATAAGTTCTTCGAACAACCCTTTAAAATGATTCTTCACCGAACCTTTTCTAATGGATCCCCGAAGAACCTTTTGAAGAACCTTTTGGGGTACATTTTTGAACTTCCCCCCTCCCCTATTATTAAGAATATTACGCATAACAGTAGCAACAATAGCACAATATTTTAGATGTCAGTGTTTAGTATGGTTTTAGTGGCAAAGCAGAATAGCCCAAACAGAGGTAAAGGTAAGAGAGGTAAACTCCCAGCAGAGCCCCAAGTCCAATGGGTATATCCTCTGGTGTGTTGATGTTAATGTGTTGATGTTCTCCGTATCCATAGCCAGAATGATTTTGCAGTGCATGGTGATCGAACAGGTTTCCTGTTATATTCGTCAGAGGTATCGGGAGGGTGAAGTGTGTGAATCCAGAAAATAGTAATCAAATAGATGATGAAAAAGAAACGTACACGTGGCGGTATTCATACCTTGGTTTTTGTAGTAAATGTGAATGAGAAAAACTGTTCACTTTTGATGTTTTTATTCACTTCTTCCAAATGTTGTTACGTTACAACCTGATTCTAAAATTGATTTAATAATACATGTTCCTCATCAATCTACACACAATGCTCCATAATGAAACATGTATTACAATTTTTGCAAATGTATTCAAAATATAAAACAAAAATACTTTATTTACATAAGTATTCTTTGCTATGAGACGTGAAATTGAGCTCAGGTGCATCCTGTTTCCATTGATCATCCTTGAGCTGTTTCTACAACTTGATTGGAGTCCACCTGTCTATATAAGGTTCCACAGTTGACAGTGCATGTCAGACCAAAAACCAAGCCATGAGGTTGAAGGAATTGTCCATAGAGCTCCGAGACAGGATTGTGTCAAGGCACAGATCTGGGGAAGGGTACCAAAAAAAATGTAGTATTGAAGGTCCTCAAGAACACAGTGGCCTCCATCATTTTTAAATGGAAGAAGTTTGAAACCAACAAGACTCTTCCTAGGGCTGGCCGCCCGGCCAAACTGGGCACTCGGGGGAGAAGGGCCTTGGTCAGGGAGGTGACCAAGAACCCAATGGTCACTCTGACAGAGCTGCAGAGTTCCTCTGTGGAGATGGGATAACCTTCCAGAAGGACAATCATCTCTGCAGCACTCCACCAATCAGGCCTTTATGGTAGAGTGGCCAGATGGAAGCTACTCCTCTGTAAAAGGCACTTTCCCACTTGGAGATGCCAAAAGACACCTAAAGAACTCAGATCATGAGAAACCAGATTCTCTGGTCTAATGAAACCAAGATTAAACTCTTTGGCCTAAATGCCAAGCGTCACTTCTGGAGAAAAACTAGCACCATCCCTACGGTGAAGCATGGTGGTGGCAGCATCATGCTGTGGGGATGTTTTTCAGCAGCAGGGAGTGGGAGACTAGTCAGGACTGAGGGAAAGATGAACAGAACTAAGTAGAGAGAGATCCTTGATGAAAACCTGCTCCAGAGCGCTCAGGACCTCAGACTGGGGCGAAGGTTCAAATCAAATTTTATTGGTCACATACACATATTTACCAGATGTTATTGTGGGTGTAACGAAATGCTTGTGTTCCTAGCTCCAACAGTGCAGTAGTATCTAACAATTCACAGTAATACACAAATATCTACAAGTAAAAGAATGGAATTAAGAAATATAAATATTAGAACGAGCAATGTCGGATTGGCATTGACTAAAATAGTTGAACAGAATACAGTATATACATATGAAATGAGTAAAGCAGTATGTAAACATTATTAAAGTGACTAGTTTTCCATTATTAAAGTGACTATTGATTCCTTGTCTATGTATATGGGGCAGCAGCCTCTAAGGTGGAGGGTTGAATAATCGGGTGGTAGCCGGCTATAGAGGGCTATTTAATAGTCTGATGGCCTTGAGATAGAAGCTGTTTTTCAGTCTCTCGGTCCCAGCTTTGATGCACCTGTACTGACCTCGCCTTCTGGATGGTAGCGGGGTGAACTAACCGTGGCTCGGGTGGATGATGTCCTTGATGATCAATTTGGCCTTCCTTTGACATCGGGTGCTGTAGGTATCCTGGAGGGCAAGCAGTGTGTCCCCAGTGATCAGTTGTGCAGACCGCACCACCCTCTGGAGAGCCCTGTGGTTGCGGGCGGTGCAGTTGCCGTACCAGGCGGTGATACAGCCGACAGGATGCTCTCAATTGTACATATGTAAAAGTTTGTGAAGGTCTTAGGCCAAATTTCTTCAGCCTCCTGATGTTAAAGAGGCGCTGTTGCACCTTCTTCACCACACTGTCTGTGTGGGTGGACCATTTCAGATCGTCAGTGATGTGTACGCCAAGGAACTTGAAGCTTTCCACTTTCTCCACTGCGGTCCCATCGATGTGGATAGAGGCATGCTTCATCTGCTGTTTCCTGAAGTCCACGATCAGCTCCTTTGTTTTGTTGATGTTGAGTGAGAGGTTATTTTCCTGGGACCCCTCTCCCAGGGCCCTCACCTCCTCCCAGTAGGCTGTGTCATCATTGTTGGTAATCAGGCCTACTAATGTTGTGTCGTCTGCAACCCTGATGATTGAGTTGGAGGCGTGCGTGGCCATGCAGCCATGGGTGAACAGAGAGTACAGGAGGGGGCTGAGCTCACACCCTTGTGGAGCCCCAGTGTTGAGGATCAGCAAAGTGAAAATGTTTCCTACCTCCATCACCTGGGGCGGCCCATCAGGAAGTCCAAGACCCAGTTGCACAGGGTGGGGTTCAGACCCAGGGCCCTGAGCTTAATGATGAGCTTGGAGGGTGCTATGGTGTTGAAGGCTGAGCTATAGTCAATGAACAGCATTCTTACATAGGTATTCCTCTTGTCCAGAGGGGATAGGGCAGTGTGCAGTGCGATGGCGATTGCATCGTCTGTGGATCTATTGGGGTGGTATGCAAATTGAAGTGGGTCTAGGGTGTCAGGTAAGGTAGAGGTGATATGATCCTTAACTAGCCTCTCAAAGCACTTGATGACAGAAGTGAGTGCTTAGTTCAGTTACCTTTTCTTTCTTGGGTACAGAAACAATGGTGGACATCTTGAAGCAAGTGGGGACAGCAGACGGGGATGGGGAGAGATTGAATATGTCTGTAAACACTCCAGCCAGCTGGTCTGCGCATGCTCTGAGGACGCGGCTAGGGATGCCGTCTGGGCCGGCAGCCTTGCGAGGGTTAACACACTTTAATGTCTTACTCAAGTCGGCCACGAAGAACGAGAGCCCACAGTCCTTGGGAGCGGGCCGCGTTGGTGGCATTGTGTTACCCTCAAAGCGGGCAAAGAAGGTGTTCAGCTTGTCTGGGAGCAAGACGTCGGTGTCCGTGATGTGGTTAATCCATCATTGTCTGTAGAGCCTGCCTCATACGTCTCATGTCTGAGCCGTTGAATTGCGACTCAACTTTGTCTCTGTCCTGACATTTTGCCAATTTGATTCCCTTACTGTTTGTATTCGACCATATTCCCAGTCACCTTGCCATGGTTCAATGCGGTGGTTCACGCTTTCAGTTTTGCGCAAATGCTGCCATCTATCCACGGTTTCCGGTTTGGGTGGGTTTTAATAGTCACAGTGGGAACAACATCCCCTATAGACTTCCTGATGAACTCAGTCACCGTGTCCATGTATACATCAATGTTATTCTCAGAGGCTACCCAGAACATATCCCAGTCCGCGTGATCAAAATCTTGAAGCATGGATTCAGATTGGTCAGACCAGCCTTGAATAGACCTTAGCACAGGTACTTCCTGTTTGAGTTTCTGCCTATAGGAAGGGAGGAGCAAAACGGAGTCGTGATCTGATTTGCCAAAGGGAGGGCAGGGGAGAGCCTTGTATGCATCACGGAAGGGGAAGTAGTAGTGGTCGAGCATTTTTTCCAGCGCGAGTAACTTCGGTAGCGTTTTCCTCAAATTTGCTTTGCTTTGTCAGGATATGTGGTTTCCAGTTTGCACAAAGTCCAGTGTAGTTCCTTGAGGGCCATCATGGTATCGGCTTGAGTGGGAAAATACACGGCTGTGACTGTAAACAAAGATAATTATCTTGGGAGGTAGTACGGTTGGCATTTGATTGTGAGGTATTCTAGGTCAGGTGAACAAAAGGACTTGAGTTTCTGTACATTATCACAATCACACCGTGAGTAGTTAATCATGAAACAAACACCACTGCCTCTGTTCTTCCAGGACAGTTCTTTCTTCCTGTCTGCGTGATGTACTGAGAACCCAGCTGGCTATATGGACGGGGACAGTATATCCAGAAGGAGCCATGATTCCGTGAAACAGAGTATGTTACAGTCCCTGATGTCTCTCTGGAAGGAGATCCTCGCCTTGAGCATGTTTAATTTATTATCCAGAGACTGAACATTAGTGAGTAATATACTCTGAAGCGGTGGGTGTTGTGCGTGCCTCCTGAGTCGGACTGGAAGTCCACTCCGAATAGCTCTTCTCTGCCGGTGGTGTCTTGGAGCAGCCTCTGGGATCAAATCAAATCATATCAAATGTATTTATAAAGCCCTTCTTACATCAGCTGATATCTCAAAGTGCTGTCTCTCCCACTTCCACAAGAAATGTTTGTTTTGTTTGGTAATGTCCATCATTTATGTCCAAATAGCTACTTTTGTTAGTGCGTTTGGTAAACAAATCCAAAGTCACGAAGTGCGTTCACTAAAAGGAGACGAAATGTCAAAAAGTTCCGTAACAGTCAGTAGAAACATGTCAAACGATGTATTGAATCAATCTTTAGGATGTTTTTAACATAAATCTTCAATAATGTTCCAACCGGAGAATTCCATTGTCTTCAGAAGTGCGATGGAACAGAGCTCGCTCTCACATGAACGCGCATGGTCAGTGCATGTTCAGGTCATGGCAGACCTTACTCATTCCCCTCTCCTTCGGCACCACTTCACAGTAGAAGCATCAGACAAGGTTCTAAAGACTGTTGACATCTAGTGGAAGCCGTAGGAAGTGCAGACTGATCCATATCCCACTGTGTATTCGATAGGCGATGAGTTGAAAACCTACAAAGCTCAGATTTCCCACTTCCGGGTTGGATTTTTTTTCTCAGGTTTTTGCCTGCCATTTGAGTTCTGTTATACTCACAGACATCATTCAAACAGTTTTAGAAACTTCTGAGTGTTTTCTATCCAATACTAATAATAACATGCATATATTAGCAACTACCATCCCACAGAGACACACCCCTCCCTTTACTTACTCACAAACTGTAGGCATACCATCCCACAGAGACACAGCCCTCCCTTTACTTACTCACAAACTGTAGGCATACCATCCCACAGAGACACAGCCCTCCCTTTACTTACTCACAAACTGTAGGCATACCATCCCACAGAGACACACCCCTCCCTTTACTTACTCACAAACTGTAGGCATACCATCCCACAGAGACACAGCCCTCCCTTTACTTACTCACAAACTGTAGGCATACCATCCCACAGAGACACAGCCCTCCCTTTACGTGCTCACAAACTGTAGGCATACCATCCCACAAAGACACAGCCCTCCCTTTACTTACTCACAAACTGTAGGCATACCATCCCACAAAGACACAGCCCTCTCTTTACTTACTCACAAACTGTAGGCATACCATCCCACAGAGACACAGCCCTCCCTTTACTTACTCACAAACTGTAGGCATACCATCCCACAGAGACACACCCCTCCCTTTACGTACTCACAAACTGTAGGCATACCATCCCACAGAGACACAGCCCTCCCTTTACGTACTCACAAACTGTAGGCATACCATCCCACAGAGACACAGCCCTCCCTTTACTTACTCACAAACTGTAGGCATACCATCCCACAGAGACACAGCCCTCCCTTTACTTACTCACAAACTGTAGGCATACCATCCCACAGAGACACAGCCCTCCCTTTACTTACTCACAAACTGTAGGCATACCATCCCACAGAGACACAGCCCTCCCTTTACTTACTCACAAACTGTAGGCATACCATCCCACAGAGACACACCCCTCCCTTTACTTACTCACAAACTGTAGGCATACCATCCCACAGAGACACACCCCTCCCTTTACGTACTCACAAACTGTAGGCATACCATCCCACAGAGACACAGCCCTCCCTTTACGTACTCACAAACTGTAGGCATACCATCCCACAGAGACACAGCCCTCCCTTTACGTACTCACAAACTGTAGGCATACCATCCCACAGAGACACAGCCCTCCCTTTACGTACTCACAAACTGTAGGCATACCATCCCACAGAGACACAGCCCTCCCTTTACTTACTCACAAACTGTAGGCATACCATCCCACAGAGACACACCCCTCCCTTTACGTACTCACAAACTGTAGGCATACCATCCCACAGAGACACAGCCCTCCCTTTACGTACTCACAAACTGTAGGCATACCATCCCACAGAGACACACCCCTCCCTTTACGTACTCACAAACTGTAGGCATACCATCCCACAGAGACACAGCCCTCCCTTTACGTACTCACAAACTGTAGGCATACCATCCCACAAAGACACAGCCCTCCCTTTACTTACTCACAAACTGTAGGCATACCATCCCACAGAGACACAGCCCTCCCTTTACTTACTCACAAACTGTAGGCATACCATCCCACAGAGACACAGCCCTCCCTTTACTTACTCACAAACTGTAGGCATACCATCCCACAGAGACACAGCCCTCCCTTTACTTACTCACAAACTGTAGGCATACCATCCCACAAAGACACAGCCCTCCCTTTACTTACTCACAAACTGTAGGCATACCATCCCACAGAGACACAGCCCTCCCTTTACTTACTCACAAACTGTAGGCATACCATCCCACAGAGACACAGCCCTCCCTTTACGTACTCACAAACTGTAGGCATACCATCCCACAGAGACACAGCCCTCCCTTTACTCAGAAGAGGTTGACTTTTATAGGCTCTATGGGTCTCCTCTCACACACTGACATACAGCAGAGCCCACCCTGGACAGGTGAGAGCCTACCTCCCTCCCTCCCTCCACTCTGGGGCCTCTAATCACCTGTCTGTCCCACTTACCTGCAGGGCACAGGGAGGGGAAGGGTTAACATCATCATTCTTCTGCTTAGTGTCTCTTATTTAACTTGAGACCCAACAATTCACATCCACACACACTGATGTTCACACATAGACACACATACACACTGCAAACTCCGGTGTCTTCAGATAGCGTTGGCATAGTGAGACAATGTGAAATGGGGGAAGAAACCGAGTAACATCCCAGACAGTATAAGAGAGACGGAAGAAGAGAGGAGGCCTGCTGATCTAAACCCTGCTCTTAAATCCAGCCCTCCTCTCAGATCCGGACACCAAAAGGTCATTGTACATAATGTTGCTGGACCGTCTCTATGCATTAGCTAATGTGCGTCAGAGCATCAGGGAGCACGGGTCTGTGTGTGTGCGTCTGTGCATGTGCGCGCGCGCGCGCGCGCGCGTGTGTGTGCGTCTGTGCGTGTGGGCGTGCGTGTGTGTGTGTGTTTGTGCGTGTGCATCTCACCCTAACACACACCCTCCAGGTTCTAAATAATGGAACATGGCAGAGAAGCCAGAGAAGGAGAATAGATGGAATGCACAGAGAAGGGGAGAACACATAACGCTGTTACTGCTAACATCCCCCTTCTGAAATCTACTGAGACACGGAGATGTGGGACAAGAGGTTAGGAGCTTAAAGGTTCTGCTATTTGAGAAGTGAATCATTGTGTGTTGTTCTGCATCATGTGGGCGAATAGGCTCTTACGCTAGGTGAAGGTGAAATGTACACTCTCAGTGGGATGGAGGTGGGCAGCGTAAATAATTAGTGACTGATCTGATTTGGGTGTCAGGTGCTGACCTGTCGCCTGTGTGTCTGTACCAGTCGATGTGTGTCAACAGTGTGTGTGTGTGTGTGTGTGTGTGTGTGTGTGTGTGTGTGTGTGTGTGTGTGTGTGTGTGTGTGTGTGTGTGTGTGTGTGTGTGTGTGTGTGTCAAGATTTGTATGTCTTCTTACGTATGAATGGAAGTCTCTGGTATGTGTATGTACTGTACAGGTGTGTCAGTGTGTCAGTGGAGTGTTTCAACTGTTGTGTGTCCTGTCTATAGCTTTTATCATTGAGATCTAATACAGCTGTACCTACACTCTTAGAAAGAAAGTTGCTATCTAGAACCTAAAAGGGTACTTCTGCTGTCCCCATAGGAGAACCCTTGAAAGCACTTTGAAGAACCCAAAAGGGTTCTACCTGGGACCAAAAAGGGTTCTACCTGGAATCAAAACGGCTTATCCTGTTGGGACAGCCTCCCTTTGGAACCCTTTTTGCTAAGACTGTAGAGAACCCTCTGTAACTCAATACATGCCACACGCGGACACACACGCGGACACACACGCGGACACACACGCGGACACACACGCGGACACACACGCGGACACACACACACACACACACACACACACACACACACACACACACACACACACACACACACACACACACACACACACACACACACACACACACACACACACACACACACACACACACAGCTACCTAGAGATAGAGGCCTGTCACCCAGCTCTAATAGGCATGTCAGGGAGGCCCAACCCTGGGGAAGTATATCTGAGTATAAGAGGGGCAGCTGGAAGCAAAGCAGGAATCTACAGGCCAGTTATACAACCAACCTCAGCATGAGGCCCACACAGCCAGGCTGAGTGGAAGCTGAGGTGCCAGGAAGAACCAGGGAAGGAGAGAACAAAGACCAGTGTGATACATTTTTATGGAGGCGGGCATGAAGACGGAGTTTAGACAATTAAATGAATTCCAGCCTGCATCCTTCGAATAAGCTTCCATACACAGCAGGCATTCTGGAGGGCAGGACCAGCCTGGGCCACTCTCTGTCTCACGCTCTGCCTCCCTCTGATTTACTGTGGAGTCAGCATTCTCACTGCATCTATCAGCTACTGGTCTCTCTCTGTCTCTCTCTGTGTGTGTGTGTGTGTGTGTGTGTGTGTGTGTGTGTGTGTGTGTGTGTGTGTGTGTGTGTGTGTGTGTGTGTGTGTGTGTGTGTGTGTGTGTGTGTGTGTGTGTGTGTGTGTGTGTGTGTGTGTCTGTCTGTCTCTATGACAGATGATACCCTCTAATCCTGTCGTTCTGAGCAGCCTGCTGGTTTAACCACTCCTGCTGTTTCTCTCCAAGCTGTCAGGCTGTAGCGTGTGTGTGTACATGTGTGTCTATGTGTGCGTGTATGCAATACGCACTGTCAACTGTGGCAGTGCCACACACAGTCTCATTACATTACCAGTTGCTAAGCCTTCATCCACAGTTTGTGCACCCCTCCCAGTAATCACCTATATATGTGGCATAGGGATGAAATGACTAAGGCAACCTTATCTTTACAACTTGTTCCATATTACACACTCTAGTGGGGGTAAACCTTTAGCACTATCAAAGCCCTTCACTCTCTAATCTCACTCTATCGAACAGCAGCCTTTCATGAGCAGGTCCTTTATGACTAGAGGCTCAGCCTTCAGTACCGCGTGGAGGCAGATGGAGGTACCCCTCCTCTGTTACCCCTCTCCCCTCTACCTGGGTCCAGCCTTGGTTATCAGCAGCTCCGTGGGTGTCTTCATGGGAAACATGGGACACTCCATTTACTTTCCTCCATAATCACTAACTGTGCATGTATGCTTTGTTCTGTGTAAATGATGTTGGAATATTAATGTGTATTCTCTCTCTCTCTCTCTCTCTCTCTCTCTCTCTCTCTCTCTCTCTCTCTCT
>NC_052320.1:36004496-36074496 GCF_016432855.1 Salvelinus namaycush | reverse complement strand
TCCTCTCTCTCTCTATCTCTCTCTCTCTCTCTCTCTCTCTCTCTCTCTCTCTCTCTCTCTCTCTCTCTCTCGCTCATTCTCGCTCATTCTCTCTCTCTCTCTCTCTCTCTCCCCCCCTACTCTTACATCAGGTTACTGCTGGTAGTGTCCCAAAGTTTGAACAGCTTTGTTTTTTCCTCTGACACATTGGCCCGGAGCGGAGCGGAGGATAGGAGGAGGAGTGGCTGGGCTGGGCAAGGAGCAGATGACAGAAGAATTGGCCTCGTGGACGAACGAACAGTCTTTAACTGAGAACACTCCTCTAAACTAGACTCTGCTCTTGGCAGGATACCTGTAACCTAAGGGAGGGAGGGAAGGAGGGAGAGAGACAACGGGAGGGAGTGGAGAGTCAGAAAACTGGGTCAAGTGAGAGAAGGTGGTCAAGAGAGATTAGAAGGACAATGTAATAGTATTCCTGTAACAGCTAATACTCCATGAGCAGACTCTGCATGTGTTTTCGTGCGCAGGCCTATGTGTGTTGTGAAAGGAAAGCTGTTTTATCAATCTATCCTTGGCATCAGATGAAAAAGGCGCTGCGTGTTCTGTACAAGTCTACATGGATTCCAGACATCCTTTACGTTTTTATTGTCTTAGCTTTAGTGTTTCTGTGTGTTTCTGTGTGTGTGTGTTCTCTTTGATTTTGGGCTATGTTAATGACAGCTGTTGGTCGTCTGATATAGGGTGATTTCCAATGGGGTGTTTCCATGGGCTGGCAACAGTGAATCACTCACCTTTCTTCTGTCAATTTCCTGTCAAAAGAGCAAATAGTGGAGGGCACTGCGGTTTTGCATGTGTTTGTGCATAGGTTTGTGCGTGCGTGTGGCAGTGTCTGTTCTTGAGCTTGGGTACATGTGTGTGCATCGGTTGTTTGCATTTGCGTGTATATATATATATTTGTACATGGGATCACTTTAGAAATCTGTGTGTGCTACAGATGTAGGATATTCATTTGATCACCCTGTTGCAGGACAAAAGAAGGCTTCTCAAGTTTGCAATTTCCATAATTCACATTTCCTGTTGCTGCAGGATTATTTTCCTGCTTTAGAAGACAGGCTCAAATGAAGATTCTTCTTCTGTACTGTGCTTTGACATTCTCTGTGTGGCTGTGCAGTTTGCTGATTGCCCTCTTTAATTTAGCTGTATGAAGGTGGAGCTGGAGGTGGATATGGTGTGGATGTGGGGGGTCTGAGCCGCTCCTTTCCCCCAGTATGTTCTCCTCCTTTTGGGCACCTCATCCATCATCGGCCCTGGCTTCTGGTTGCCTTCAATTACACTTTAATGGAGGGGATTTCTGCCCCGGCGAGACAGCACTTCATACCTAGCGCACAGGAATTCCCTCTCTTGTTGTGTGTGTGTGCGCATGCATTCGTGTGTACGTGTGAGCAGAAGACCTTTTATAGCCCAAATATAAAATAAAAAAAATTGCCAGTCAACCATTTCATCTGCCTCTTACAGTGTTAGCCACAGGCTGGAGGTTGCATTGTGGGTGAAGTGTGAGTGAATCTTTCTGAATTTCCTACATGCCTGTCAATTAAACAGAAATCTGTGTGCACTGTTGATGGTATGTGTCTCAAAGTTCTGATCATTTGCATGGCCATTTGTGCATTTGGACATATTTCTAATATGCATTGGTAATACTAATGTACTATATTTTCATGTTGCTGCGGTACTGTGTAGTGGGGTTCAGTAGAGTTGTTCATCCTGTCTGAAATGGGAGGTTTTTAGACTGCACGACTAGTCAGGACAACTCGTTTTTCTCAGATTTCCCTCGGGCACACACACACACACACACACACACACACACACACACACACACACACACACACACACACACACACACACACACACACACACACACACACACACACACACACACACACACACACACACACACACACACACACACACACACACACACACACACACACACACACACACACACACACACACACACACACACACACACACACACACACACACACACACACACACACACACACACACACACACACACACACACACACACACACACACACACACACACACACACACACACACACACACACACACACACACACACACACACACACACACACACACAGGGAGATTTCCCCAGGGGTGGCTTGCAATGGCTCCAGAGCCTGTGGTTATTAATCTTTCTCCGAGTGGTGCTGAAAGCAGCCTGTCTGCCCGGATCACTGCCCATCAGGATGAGCGTCTCGCTGGCCTGCTCTGCCATCGCCTGTCTGGTCTGGCCTTAACTAGACAGCCCTGCCTGCCTGCAGTGTAGGGAATGGGGATAACTAGGATCATCAGGACAGCTTTGCAGCCTGTGGAGCCTTCAGAGCACTGTTGCACTGCTACAAATCCTCAGTATAGCTTTACAGTGTGCTTTAGGCATTTTCTACATGGATAGTTCTCACTGTGTGTTTCAATGTGTGGCTGTATGTCATTCTGACTGTATGGCAGCTGGTTATCCCTTAGGTTAAGCTGACAGAATGACTTTCACATACTTTGTGCGTGTGCGTGTACGTGTACGTGTGCGTCTGCGTGTGCGTGTGTGTGTTTCTGCTCCTATCAGGGCCACAGAGTTTGGCCTGGACGAGAGAGGGAGAGGGCAGAGGGAGGTTTGGAAGTTCATCACCCTCCCAGATGGAAAATTAGGTGAACAGGAGAAGGAGAGAGAGAGAGAGTAGAGAGAGAGCGAGAGAGAGAGAGCACTTTCCAGCTTCTTAGATGGATGTGGAAAAAATAAGTGGAGGGAGGGAGAGATGAAGGAAGAAACAGTGGTAGGGAAGAGAAAAGAAAGAGACAGAAGAGAGAGAGAGAGAAAGGGAGAGAAAGAGAATGAGAGAGAGAAAGACAACAACAAAAAAATACACAACGAAAGAGAGAGAGAGAGCTCTCCCAATCTGCCTGCCTCAGTGTGGCCTCAACACCTCCAGCCCATAATCCTGTGAGAAATCCAGCAGGGCTTGATGGGAGGAAATGAAAGAGCGAGGTGACAGAGTTAGCTGGCGCTGAGGCTGCCATATTAGTGTCATTTCACCTGGGGAGGCCTGCTGAGAGTTGCTGTCAATCAAACATAATCCCGTCTCATGAAGGTGCCAGAGCCGGAGGGTGGGTAATGGAAGGTGTACGTGCTTGCTAGCGCACGTGTGTATGTACTCACTTACACACTCAGTGGCCAGTTTATTAGGTACACCCATCTAGCACCGGGTCAGACCCCCCATTTGTCTCCAGAATCAAGGCACCTAACGTGTGCCAGCAAAACATTTCCCACGCTATTCCACCATTGCCACCAGCCTGTACCGCCATGGACTCATGCTGCTTACGCCAAATCCTGACTCTGCCATCAGCATGACGCAGCAGGAACTGGGATTCGCCGGACCAGGCAATGCTTTTCCACTCCTCAATTGTCCAGTGTTGGTGACCGTGTGCCCACAGGAACTGTTTCTTCTTGTTTTTAGCTGATAGGAGTGGAACCCGGTGTGGTCGCTGCAATAGCCCGTCTGTGATAAGGACCGACGAGTTGTGTGTTCTGAGATGTCGTTCTGCGCTGCACTGTTGTACTGTGCCATGACTTGCCTGTTTGTGGCACACCTGTTAGCTTGCACTGTTATTGCCATTCTCCTTTGACCTCTCTCATCAACGAGCTGTTTTCACCCACTGGATTGCCGCTGACTGGATTTTTTTTGTTTGTCGCAACATTCTCGGTAAACCCTGGACACTGTCGTGCGTGAAAAGCCCAGGAGGCTGGGTCGTTTCTGAGATACTGGAACCGACAATCAGACCGCGCTCAAAGTCCCTTAGGTCACTCGTTTTGCCCATTCTAACGTTCAATCAAACAGTAACTGAACGCCTCGATGCTAAGTGACTCGCTGTCTGTAGGAGCGAACGATATATTTGTGAATGAGGTGGTATACCTAATGCAAGGTGTGTCTCCTGTGGGTGGTAAGAGTTGAACATCTCTCTTAGGTGATTTCCCATGTTTCGTCTCCGTTCCCTGTCAGATCAAGATGCCGTCATCACCTGCTGCAGGGCCCTGTGCTTCAGAGAGAGAGGAGCAGCCAGCTGTATATTTAACCACCAGTTGTGGGAATGAGGGAGATCTTTGAACCACATTCCAGAGGGGACCTGCTGCAGATTTCCCACCCCTGTGACTGTGAATATTTAGGAGGGTGGAGCAGTGGCGGTTCTAGACCATTTCAACTGGGGGGGCCAAGCTGGGGCCAGTTGTACTGTTAGAGGGGCCAGTTACATACGTTATTGTTGTCACATCGTTTTCTTCATTGCATCGCAGGCATTAGCAGGCAAAAGACCATGTTCATAATCATCATCGTTGCCACTGTCTAATAACGGATGTAAAAAAAGAACGATAGCAAAAATTAGTTATGTAAAAATGATTTCATACTCCACATTTAGGGGGCCCACAAGGGGGTCCAAAATTGTTGTCACAGGGGCACTGGCCCCCCCCTCCCCCAGAACCACCACTGGGGTGGAGGAGAGTAGGGTTGGGGTTGGTTGAGGGTAGAGGGTGGGGGGAGGGGGGTCGTGACACTAAGCCCCTGTTATGTTTAAAGGTGCTCTAATCCACTCTGTGACCCTCTGTACCTGGTCAGAGGGGTGGTTGACGAGGGTTCAACTCCCACCCCAGAGCCTGAACACATCAAAGGGGATGGGGATCAGATCCCAACCCAGGCTGGCCCTGTCCCCTTGTCTCCTAGCCCCCAGCATGGCCCTGCTAACTGGGGGATTATCCCTGTGGTGGACACTGGGACCAGACTGGGCTCAGGGGCCCATGGCATACTGTAGATGACCCCCAGGATACCCACATCATGGCAGAGAGATTGAGAGATGGAGAGCGTGAGGGACTGGAGAAAGTGGAAGTCTAGAGGGAGCTGAACAGTGAGAGATGAGGAAAGTGAGAGTTCTTATGGGCAGTTACAGCCTTTATAGCTAACTTTGTCAATGGATTGCTCATGAAAACAGAGGGTGAATTGTGGCTCCAGGTTAAAATCTGTGTCAAGGCAGCACACACACTCAGTCACGTCACATTATCGTTAGCACACTGAGCACTCTGTCTGTTTAATCCTTCAACCCTCCCTGGGCGGTAGTGACCTCATCTCGTTTGTTTTCTGTGCCCTGGCTCTGGCCGTAATAAAAACAGACACACATAAACGTCCTGAGTCATTTATGACCAGGCCTTTGGCTTGCCTGTCTGCTTGAATGGCCCAGTGTCAACCAATCAGTGTCCCTCTGTGTCCTGGGCCAATCGGGCGTGGGTGTTGTGATGAGATAATGCGAGGTTACACAGCTGGCGGAATGACTGCGGTCACCACGGTGCTAATGATCCACTTAGTCCAATAAATAGTTTTATGTCGTGCAGAGCTCACGGACATTAGCCACGGCTTAGCTAGCCACTCCTGGCAGCCATATTTGAGAAACTGTCCTCGAGCGGAACTGGTGTCCCCTTCCTTCCGGCCTCTGCCCTCTTTCTCTTCTTCCTCTGCCCTCTCTCTGCCCTCCCTCTACCCCTCTGTGTACTTATGCATGCAAGCCTATATATAAATAGCTGATCACTATTTCAATTATTTGTTTGATGGCCAAATCACCCACAAGCCCTCATTGCCCCCTTGGTCATCCTGCTGGCATTTGCTGTTGTGAATTTCACAGGCGTCTGAACATGGCTATTTGAGGGATGTCATAAGGAAGGACAGTCCAGCTATATGCAAGCTGTACTTATGCCATAAATGTTGTTGTTATTGGAGCTGAGTGACTAAACTCATATTACTTAGCTACCGTCGCCCTTATATTTTGGAATGCACGTTAGAACCCCTTTTCCATCATTCTAAATGTGACAGTAGTATATTTCCGTAGTATATATTCCGCAACAAAGCCTCCTTGTCACGCCCTGGCCATAGAGAGGCTTTTATTCTCTATTTTGGTTAGGCCAGGGTGTGACTAGGGTGGGCATTCTAGTTTCTTTATTTCTATGTTTTCTGTTTCTATGTTTTGGCCGGGTATTGTTCTCAATCAGGGACAGCTGTCTATCGTTGTCTCTGATTGGGAATCATACTTAGGCAGCCTGTTTTTCCACCTTAGTTGTGGGTAGTTGTCTTCGTTTGTTCATGTATGGCCTTACGGAGCTTCACGTAGTAAAACTGACTATCCTACCGATCCTCGACTTCAGCGATGTCATTTACAAAATATCCTCCAACACTCTACTCAGCAAACTGGATGCAGTCTTTCACAGTGCCATCTGTTTTGTCACCAAAGCCCCATATACCACCCACCACTGCGACCTGTATGCTCTAATCGGCTGGCCCTCGCTACATATTCGTCGCCAGACCCACTGGCTCCAGGTCATCTATAAGTATTTGCTAGGTAAAGCTCTGCCTTATCTCAGCTCACTGCTCACGATAACAATATCAACCCGTAGCACGCGCTCCAGCAGGTATATCTCACTGGTCATCCCCAAAGCCAACACCACCTTTGGCCGCCTTTCCTTCCAGTTCTCTGCTGCCAATGACTGGAACGAACTGCAAAAAATCGCTGAAGCTGGAGACTTATATTTCCCTCACTAACTTTAAGCATCAGCTATCCAAGCAGCTAACTGATCACTGCAGCTGTACATAGCCCATCTGTAAATAGCCCATCCAATCTACCTACCTCATCCCCATATTGTTTTTATTTACTTTTCTGTTCTTTTGCACACCAGTATTTCTACTTGCACATCATCATCTGCACATCTATCACTCCAGTGTTAATTTGCTAAATTGTAATTACTTGCTACTATGGCCTATTTACTGCCTTACCTCCTCACGCCATTTGCACACGGTGTATATAGACTTTCTTTTTTTTCCTATTGTGTTATTGACTGTGCGCTTGTTTATTCCATGTGTAACTCTGTGTTGTTGTTTGTGTCGCACTGCTTTGCTTTATCTTGGCCAGGTCGCAGTTGTAAATGAGAACCTGTTCTCAACTAGCCTACCTGGTTAAATAATGGTTAAATAAAGGTTAAATAAAGGTGAAATAATGTGATGTAATCCAACTGATCCTTCTAGCCCGTGACCCTTGGGTCATTTTGGTCAGACTGTATTATAGCTTGTATATTGTGTTTATTTTCGTAGGTATTTATTTTATTCTTATGTCTACTTTTTTTCTTTTCTCGTTTGTATTTATTTTATATGATTTAGTATGACTACGTTGTTGAGGAAGAGCTTTCACTGTACTGTTTACACCGACTGTATCCTGTGCATGTGACCAATAAATTCCGATTTGATTTGATTTGACCTATTTCTAGACGTTATACAAAATCACATGATTACCCATCCACTATCTACAAGAATCCTAGCAGCCTAACCACATAACCAGCCAATCAGGCATCACATGTCAGACTATGGCGCTCGGTCTTCTCATTCAGGGAGGTTGTGTTCCAAACGTGTTACTGTACAGTACTCGTGAGTAAGTGCTGTTGCTGGGAAGGGTAGATGAGCTGTGGTGCTCGGGAACAACACGGCCAGACGAGGTGTTTGTTTTTTATGTCGGGAAGGGACTGACTGACTGGAGGAGTCTTGTTGTGTGTTATATTGCGCACGTGTGACGTGCTGGGAGGATAGGGAGACTTAATTGGTTGTGACAGTAACCTCTACTCAACGCAGTGTCGACGCTCGCAAGACCCAACTGAAAAAACAAGCTGTGTGATTTACAAACAAAGATTCCTTTTCCAACCCAGAACCAGACATTCTTTTAGATTGGATACAGTTAACCAGTAAGATTGAGACAATTGAATACAGAAACAAGGCACTATTGGTCAATTTCACAGCACATACACTCTTAGGAAAAAAAGGGTTCTTCGGCTGTCCCCATAGGAGAACCCTTTTTGGTCCCAAGGAGAGCACTTTTTGGTTTCACATAGAACACTTTTGGGTTCCATGTAGAACCCTCTGTGGAAAGGGTCCTACATGGAACCCAAAAAGGTTCTACGTGGGACCAAAAAGGGTTCTTCAAAGGGTTCTCCTATGGGGACAGCAGAATAACTATTTTAGGTTCTAGATAGGACATTTTCTACCCGATAGGTCAGGACTTTGTCTCTATGTACTATTGTTAGACCAGGGCTGATTTACCATATATAATTTAGGAGGACTGTAGAATGGCTGTAGGATGGGTATATGATGACTATAGGATAACTATAGGATGGCTATATGATGCCTATAGGATGGCTATAGGATGGCTGTAGAATGGCTATAGGATGGCTATAGGATGGCTATAGGATGGCAATAGGATGACTGTAGAATGGCTATAGGATGGCTATAGGATGACTGTAGAATGGCTATAGGATGGCTATAGGATGGCAATAGGATATAGGAGGGCTATATAATGACTACAGGATGGCTATAGGAGGACTATAGAATGGCTATAGGAGGACTAAATGATGGTTATATGATGACTGTAGGAGGACTATAGGATGGTTATAGAATGACTGTAGGAGGACTATAGGGTGGTTATAGAATGGCTATAGAATGGCTATAGGAGGACTAAAGGATGGTTACAGGATGGATATAGGATGACTGTAGAATGGTTATAGGATGGCTATAGGAGGACTATAGAATGGCTATAGGATGGCTATAGGATGACTGTAGAATGGTTATAGGATGACTATAGGAGGACTATAGGATGGCTATAGGATGGCTATAGGATGACTGTAGAATGGTTACAGGATGGCTATAGGAGGACTATAGAATGGCTATAGGATGGCTATAGGAGGACTATAGAATGGCTATAGGATGGCTATAGGATGACTGTAGAATGGTTATAGGATGGCTATAGGAGGACTATAGAATGGCTATAGGATGCCTATAGGATGGTTATAGGATGGCTATAGGAGGACTATAGAATGGATATAGGAGGACTATAGAATGGCTATAGGATGGCTATAGGATGACTGTAGAATGGTTACAGGATGGCTATAGGAGGACTATAGAATGGCTATAGGATGGCTATAGGAGGACTATAGAATGGCTATAGGATGGCTATAGGATGACTGTAGAATGGTTATAGGATGGCTATAGGAGGACTATAGAATGGCTATAGGATGCCTATAGGATGGTTATAGGATGGCTATAGGAGGACTATAGAATGGATATAGGAGGACTATAGAATGGCTATAGGATGGCTATAGGATGACTGTAGAATGGTTATAGGATGGCTATAGGAGGACTATAGAATGGCTATAGGATGACTGTAGAATGGTTATAGGATGGCTATAGGAGGACTATAGGATGGCTATAGGATGGTTACAGGATGGTTTCAGGATGACTGTATTATGGTTATAGGATGGCTATAGGAAGACTATAGAATGGCTATAGTATGGCTATAGGATGGCTATAGGATGACTGTATAATGGTTATAGGAGGACTATAGAATGGCTATAGGATGGCTATAGGATGGTTTCAGGATGACTATAGGATGACTGTAGAATGGTTATAGTATGTCTATAGGATGACTATAGGAGGACTACAGGATGGCTATAGGATGGTTTCAGGATGACTATAGGATGAGTGGTAATAAGATAGGTTTATGATGTAGAGGGCAGAAGGACAACACGACAACAGGAGACCCAAAGTCCCTCTCACCAGGGAGGGGTTGCCATGGCCACAGAGAGGGGTCAGGAGGGTGCCCATCAGGGGGTTCATTGGTCCAGAGACAGAGGGGCAGGACAGGGGCGGGGCGGAGGGGAAGGGGCATCTTGTGCCTGCTCTCTCCCTTTGTCCCTCATACCATCAGTGGGGGCTGCACCTGGCAACCCTCCCTGGCACTCTGCCAGACCCTCCTTCTCACACACACACACACACACACACACACACACACACACACACACACACACACACACACACACACACACACACACACACACACACACACACACACACACACACACACACACACACACACACACTGCCTGGCCCCAGACGGCTCAGGGAGGAGCAGACATATTTCATCAGATGTGCTAGGCATTCTTGAATATACCTGTGTGTGTTTGTGTGTTAGACCTCACATCCTCTACACAACGTATGCACCTAGATACTAGTGGATAGTATACCATATACACGTCTTCAGTAGTAGTAGGAGCCCTACTCACGATACCTGCGTATGACTACTGTAGGTAGTATTCGTCTTCCCTGAGTGTACGGGATGTGCCAATCTACCATGTATGTGTGCAGTGACCTCGATCTAAAATAAGATCTGACTCGTAGACAGACGGTTTGGACCTGGCTTGTGGTCCCTCCTATCTGTCCAGTTAGCTGTGTGTATACGGGCTGCATGTGTTGTGCACCGTGTATGAACCGTGTATGAACGGTGCACATCTTAAGCCCTGGATTGCTAAGATATCAAAAGGAGAACTCCCCTACTGCCTCTCTCTCACTTCTCCCACACTCACCCAACAGCAGCACATTTCCCTGCCCCTTTCCCCTTCCCTCCTCTTAACTCCCACCTTCTCTTCCCTCACCCCCCCCCCCCCCCCCCCCCTCTCTCTCTCACTCTCTCTCTCGCTGCTCTTGAATTAAGTCCATTATTCTCGTCCACCTCTCACTCTGAGTCCCTGTGCTCTGGCTCTGTTCCTCTTCATAGTGAAGTGCATGGTGGAGAGGTATGCTTTTCTGAGTGGACTGCAGTGCTTGCTGCTCCAGCTGACTCTTGGAATACTGGGCCTGGCTTCGTCTCATCTCTTCACCCACCAGCCTCGCCTGCACTGCCTGACTGACTCACTGGATTTCCCCCCGGCTTTTATGCATCTCTCTTTTGCTGTGTCCCCCTGAGGCTGGTACACCTACTGTTTCAGAGAGGACTCTACCGTTACCATTCTGTGGATTCTTCTGAAGGATTTCTTATCCCACCTCTGGGGTTTGTGTGGATTCAATACAGTATATTGGAGAGCGTGTGGGGGTGTGTGTAAATGTGTGTGAAATGGTGTATATAGCGATGTGTGAATGAGTCAATAAGTGTGTATGCGCACTGAGAAACAGAAGGAGGAGCACAGATTAGGGTCCTGGAATAGATAGACGACCTGTTGGAAAGTAGTGTTGAGGAGGTATCCGTGGGACACGTTGTGCTTTGGACCATTACTGGGTCAGGTGGACGCTGAGAGGGAATGCGGTTGCCCTGGATACAGAAAGAGAGGTGAGTTCCTTTGGGGGAATTTAGGGCTTTGGACTTCCTCCACTCAGACAGCTAAAGTCGGCTGCTCTCTGAGTGTGTCCAAACTTTGGCCAAATGTCTGGGATCCAGACACCAATCAGGCACCAGCCGAGAGCCCCTGGCTCCCTGCCTCTCTCCACTCATCCTCCCTACCTCGCTCCGCTCAGCCTCCCTGGCTCTCTCTCCCCTCTCTCCCTCCTGCATTCCTGACTCTAGTTCCCCTCTTTCCCCCCAGCCTCCCTGCCTCTCTCCGTTCAGCCTCCCTGGCTCTCTCTCCCCTCAGGGCGGGTACACAGGAGCAAAAGCCACCAGTCACCGGCCGTCAGGCTCTCTGTGTCACTCTCTCGCCTCCTAAACCTCTTCATGTGAGTGCTGCCTTTTCACTGTGTTCTGTTCCTCTGCTTTTATTTAGTCCTGCGCAGGAGGCTAAGGCTGTTGGCTGTTGGTCGGGGGCCAGCCAAACTCTTTCCCCCAAGAACAATCGGCTCCTTTCTCTCCCTCGCCCCCCCCGCATAGCGCAGGCAGCCGGGCTGAAATACACGGTGCAACAGTAAATGTGTTCTGCTCACACCCTCCCTGCTCCCTTTCCTCTATTGTATTTAGTCACACCTCTCGTTTTGTTGGGCCTCAGGTTAACAGTTGTTCGGATTGATTTGGGATTGGTACCCGTTTGACCTCACTTTTTCATACATCTCTTTCCTGAAGGAGGGACTTTGTCCGTGTCTTTTCTATTTTGGGTGTTTTTGACAGTACAGCACGTCCCTCTTCCCAATGAGTCTCCCTCCCTTTCTACCTCCTCTCTCTCTCTCTCTCTCTCTCTCTCGCGCTCTCTCTCTTTCTGTTTTTAATCCACAGCTCTTGGCAGGGGCTGCTTCATGCGGCTTCGTGGCTATTGAAGCTGAAATGAATACAAGTGTCGGGCGGCTAAAGGCTTTTATGAAGATGCATTGTGGTGTGTGTGGGGAGAGCTCAGAGCTCAGGGCGGATGTGTTGTAGTGCTTCAAGGGGCCGACAATAGTAGCCTTCAACTGATAGGAGCTTAAGGAGACAATGGGACCCGGCCTCTCCTTTATATCTCAGGACAGGAGTTGAAGTACTTTGATTCTGCTCCCCCCCCCCCCCAACCCCACTCTCACTCTGAATGTGCCCGTACACATGCGTGTGTGTGTGTGTTTTACTGCGGACCCTACCCTCCCTTTCAATGATGCCATCTCTGCAGCCTACTCATTAACATCTAAGTTGCCACTCCTTTAAACACATAACACGTAGTCATGGCCGATTTTCTGTGGTGTATCTGTACACAAGCGTGTCAGACCCGTACAGGTCCGTACAGAGAGGTTCCCTGCATAACTTAGACGTAGCTGAGTGTGAGTAGAGTACTCTGTGTGGGAGTCAATGTGGTACATTTGGTCCCTCTCTTTTCGGCTCGGCTCGGCTCTGGGAGCTGGGAGTTGACGAGAGCCCTGCTGTCTTAACAAATCAATATACCCAGAATTCATGCTCTGCTGTGCTGAGACCATACACTGACTCCTGCACTGATATAGGACTGTGAGCTACTGGGACTCCGATGCAGGACATTTGACTGTGATATTGGACTGATGATATAGTACTAAGATATAGTACTGTGATATCGGACTGTGATATCGGACTGTGATATAGCACTGTGATGTAGGACTGTGATGTAGGACTGTGATATAGGACTGTGATATAGGACTGTGATATAGGACTGTGATATAGCACTGTGATGTAGGACTGTGATGTAGGACTGTGATACAGGACTGTGATATAGCACTGAGATATAGGACTGTGATACAGGACTGTGATATATCACTGAGATACAGGCCTGAGAGCTACTGGGACTCAGATACAGGCCTGTGTGTTCATCTGCTCGCCAGTGCTCTGGGACTGTCTCGGACCTTCGTTATAGAGAGGTCTGGGGTGATGTATAAGGGAATGGAAGGCAGGTAGACCCTCCATGGACCTGTATCAACTCTGTCCTCAGAGAGACGAGGGTACGCTCAGAGAATGTGACAGTTTCTAGGATATGTGTCTTAAAAATGTATGACTGCAGCAAAAACAGGCAGCCTGAAGAACAGTGTTTGTTGTGTGTGTGTGTGTGTGTGTGTGCGTGTCTTTGTGTGTCTCTGCGGCCTTGAAGGCTTGCTGAGTAGATAATAGAGAAACATTCAGAATAATATTCCACCTCCCAACACACACACACACACACACACATTGAGTTTCCTCCTCTCTCTCTTTCTCCCTCTGAACCCACCGCCGTACTGCTCATCGATAGAGAGAGGGGAATAGAGAGAGGGGAATAGAGAGAGGGGAATAGAGAGAGGGGAATAGAGAGAGGGGAATAGAGAGAGAGAGAGAGGGGGAGAGAGAGGGAGGGAGAGAGAGGGAGGGAGAGAGAGAGAGAGAGAGAGAGAGAGAGAGAGAGAGAGAGAGAGAGAGAGAGAGAGAGAGAGAGAGAGAGAGAGAGAGAGAGAGAGAGAGAGAGAGAGAGAGAGAGAGAGAGAGAGAGAGAGAGAGAGAGAGAGAGAGAGAGAGAGAGAGAAAAAAATGGAGGGTGACAGGGAAAAAGAATGAGAAGGAGAACGACAGAGAGAGTCATACTCTATTAGTGAAGGTGTGCCAACAGGGAGGTTACTGAGGTCCTGTAATGAAGTAGCCTACAGTATGTTCACTGAAATAAATGCTGTCAGAGGACAAAGAGGTGAAAGATTTTTATTGTGTGTGTGGACATTTTTAACTATTCTTGTGGGGACCAGAAGTCCCAAACGAACCACAATTCGCCCCACAAGGTATATTGCTGTTTCTAGTGGGTTTAGGGTTAAGGATCAGAATTTGTGTTAGAATTACATTAAGGGTTAGGAGCTAGGGTTAGTTTTAGGGTTAAGGTTAGAGTAAGAGTACGGATTAGGGTTAGGGGTTAAGGAAAATAGGATTTTGAATGGGACTGAATTGTGTGTGTGTCCCACAAGGTTAGCTGTACAAGACTGTGTGTGCATGTGTGTGTGCATGTGAGTGTGGAAGTTCATACACTGTAAGCCTGTGAGAATGTGTACTGTACAGTATGTGTGTCACATGCTAGAAGCCTGGTAAGCTACTGTCTATACACACACATATCACATTAAGCACCCAATCACTTTGACCAGCCTGTTCATCTGCAGTGCACTTCATTAGTGCTGGCCGGCAATGAGGTGAAGTCAGTTTGGATAGCAGCGACAGAGAGAAATGAGAAGACAAGATGCCATCCCAGCCAGGGTTTGGCACAGCCACAGAGCGGGCGCTTGTGTTGGAGATTAAACCGGGCATGGCACTGGGCCACCCCACATATCATACCCCACATGTCTTTCAGGGGCCCTCCACCCCTTCCAGCTCCCCCGTCCTCCTCACTCCCTACCCCCATAAAGGTGACAGGGGCTGGGTGTTTGATGGGCCTGGGATGGCGTCCCGTAATGTGAAGCGATTACAGCTGGTCTTTATAGAGGCTTTAACAGGAGTGGTCTTGGTCATCAGCCATTAGCCTCTCTGGCTAAAATTACCTCCTGGTGCTAGAAGGGAAGGGGAGGCAGTGAGCTACGTTGCCCGGCCTGCTTTTTAACAAGTCCCTCTCTACTTGGTTATTTTTAGGTTCCAGTGCCACTGTGAGAAGCTTCTTCAGTCCCGTTGGAGCTGAGAGGTGTGCGGTACGACAGGCGCAGAACGGGGGAACGCCCCACAACGCCCAAAGGCTGACATCTGTTTGGAGAGGAGAGCTAGCCGTCCGTTGCTACGACAACAACCAGACCCATTTCAACCCTAGCCGGCCAGGCTAGTGCCAACCCCAGGACACCATGATGATGGCAGTGACGATGATGACGACGTGGGGCTCCTTGCTCCTCGTGGCCTCCCAGGTCTCATCCAGCGGAATCCCCAAGACCAGCACCTCCTCTTCCTCGTCCTCCTCTTCCTCCCCTCGCATGAAGCTCTCCTACAAAGGTAAGGGAACATCAGCAAGAACTTTGAGAGAGAGAGAGAGAGAGAGAGAGAGAGAGAGAGAGAGAGAGAGAGAGAGAGAGAGAGAGAGAGAGAGAGAGAGAGAGAGAGAGAGAGAGAGAGAGAGAGAGAGAGAGAGAGAGAGAGAGAGAGAGAGAGAGAGAGAGAGAGAGAGAGAGAGAGAGAGAGAGAGAGAGAAGTCTAGCAGGAAAGTAGCTACTGTAGTCTTGCTCATCTCCAGTGACACAGGCCCAGTTTGGAGCATGTGCCATTAAACCATGGGATATCCCCATCTCCACGGTTACAGTGGAACACTCACAGGGTTCCCCAGCCTAGAGAGGAGATTAGGGATAGGCGTGAGTAGAGGATAGGAAAGGAAAGGAAAGGAGGCTTCACTCCTCTAGATCTTATAAGCCCCACTCAGCCCGGCTGAGACAGCTGATTCTAAAGCTGTAACAAAGACCATTCTGACTACTGAAACCACTGACCTGGCCTGACCCTGGCAGTAGAGCCAAATAAAACATTTATATGGACTTGTATAAAACTGTATAACTTTAGGGTAATATTGGGTCTCATTTCTCAACATGAGTGTTGGAAAAGCTGCTTTTATGAAAAACACTTAAATGTCATGGCGTATGAAGTTTTGAGTTGAGACATTTTGTATTGTTTTTAAGGTAATGTGTGTATAACTGGCCGCGGGTGTGTTTCAGAGCTGCAGCAGTTCCACGGTGTGCGCCGGTTCGAGCTGGAGCGTTCGTGCTGTTTCAGCGCCCTGTTGTTGGACGAGGAGAGGGGACGGCTCTTCGTGGGCTCACGCAACTTCCTGCTGTCACTCAGCCTGGATAACATTGCCAAGCAGGAGCACAAGGTCAGTCTGCCTGTCAGTCAATGAAACAATTAACCGTATGCTATGTGAATGTGTTCACACGAGCAATAGTGAATGTCATCATTTTGATATTTTCATGATATTCAACAGAAGTTTTGGCATGAACATTTCTGCGTTGTTTGACATACATACGGATGGTTCCACTATCCAGTGTGTAAAGTATGTGATGCTATGATAACGTTCAGATATCTTTGTTGCGGTAGATGAGGGTATGGATAAGATAGGGCTCTGAGCCACGCTATGTTATGGTGAGTTAGCGGTGATTTAGCACGTCAGAGCTGTGTTGACAGACTGATGGACCTCATCTCACTCTCATCCACTCAGAGCAGAGATTGGGGTCAGGGGTTACCATGGCGATTTGGGGGGTCACACAATCTCTGATAACCTGTCAACACCTCTCTGTACCACACACACACACACACACACACACACACACACACACACACACACACACACACACACACACACACACACACACACACACACACACACACACACACACACACACACACACACACACACTGCTGTCCTCTGATGCCTGATGTTTCCCATTACTTGACAGGAAAAGGTTAGTAACTGATTATTTCCGTAGTGGTCCTCTATAATGTTTTGGATGAGGTAACTAGCCTCAGATTTCCCATCACCTGATAGACTGAATAGGATAACGCACAGACTTTAACACAACCTGTTCATTGACATATGAATCACAGACCCTAACATGCACACACACATGTGTACACAGACATTCAAACACACACACAGACACACACACACACAAACACACAGACACACACACACACATACAGCTGAAGTTGGAAGTTTACATACACCTCAGCCAAATACATTTAAACTCAATTTTTCACAATTCCTGACATTTAATCCTAGTAAAAACTCCCTGTTTTAGGTCAGTTAGGATCACCACTTTATTTTAAGAATGTGAAATGTCGGAATAATAGTAGAGAGAATGATTTATTTCAGCTTTTATTTCTTTCAGCACATTCCCAGTGGGTCAGAAGTTTACGTACCTCAATTAGTATTTGGTTGCATTGCCTTTGAATTGTTTAACTTGGGTCAAACGTGTCGGGTAGCCTTCCACAAGCTTCCCACAATAAATTGGGTGCATTTTGGCCCATTCCTCCTGACAGAGCTGGTGTAACTGAGTCAGGTTTGTAGGCCTCCTTGCTCGCACACACTTTTTCAGTTCTTCCCACAAATTTTCTATGGGATTGAGGTCAGGGCTATGTGATGGCCACTCCAATACCTTGACTTTGTTATCCTTAAGCCATTTTGCCACAAATTTGGAAGTATGCTTGGGGTCATTGGCCGCTTGGAAGACCTTTAACTTTAACTTCCTGACTGATGTCTTGAGATGTTGCTTCAATATATCCATATAGTTTTCCATCCTCATGAAGCCATCTATTTTGTGAAGTGCACCAGTCCCTCCTGCAGCAAAGCACCCCCACAACATGATGCTGCCACCCCTGTGCTTCACGTTTCGGATGGTGTTCTTTGTCTTGCAAGCATCCCCCTTTTCCTCCAAACATAACAATGGTCTTTATGGCCAAACAGTTCTATTTTTGTTTCATCAGACCAGAGGACATTTCTCCAAAAAGTACGATCTTTGTCCCCATGTGCAGTTGCAAACCGTAGTCTGGCTTTTTTATGGCGGTTTTGGAGCAGTGGCGTCTTCCTTGCTGAGCGGCCTTTCAGGTTATGTCGATATAGGACTCGTTTTACTGTGGATATAGATACTTTTGTACCTGTTTCCTCCAGCATCTTCACAAGGTACTTTACCGTTGTTCTGGGACTGATTTGCACTTTTCGCACCAAAGTACGTTCATCTCTAGGAGACAGAATGCGTCTCCTTCCTGAGCGGTATGACGGCTGCGTGGTCCCATGGTGTTCATACTTGCGTACTATTGTTTGTACAGATGAACATGGTACCTTCAGGTGTTTTGAAATTGCTCCCAAGGATGAACCAGACTTGTGGAGGTCTACAATTTTTTTTCTGAGGTCTTGGCTGATTTCTTTTGATTTTCCCATGATGTCAATTAAAGAGGCACTGAGTTTGAAGGTAGGCCTTGAAATACATCCACAGGTACACCTCCAATTGACTCAAATTACTCAAATTTTCTGGAATTTTCCAAGCTGTTTAAAGGCACAGTCAACTTAGTGTATGTAAACCTCTGACCCACTGGAATTGTGATACAGTGAATTATAAGTAAACAATCTGTCTGCAAACAGTTGTTGGAAAGATGACTTTTGTCATGCACAAAGTAGATGTTCTAACCAACTTGCCAAAACTATAGTTTGTTAACAAGAAATTTGTGGAGTGGTTGAAAAATGAGTTTTAATGACTCCGATTTAAGTGTTTGTAAACTTCCGACTTCAACTGTACGTGTAAGTCATTAACCCATACCCTATAACTGACCTAACATGCACCCTTTAACCCTACACTGTACAGGGTCTGTACGTTCCTGCAGGCCAGAGAAATATGAGCAGAGCAGAATGTTTGACTCGTTGTTGATTTGGTGTGATGTGATTTACAACGTGTTTTCACACTGGGACATGTGGCTTGCCTCCTGTCATTAAAGCTGTTTTCGCTCCTGGTTGTGTGCTTTTTTACGGCGTGACATGTGGATTCTCAGCTCCACCATGGTGGCGGAGACGGGGAAGAAAAAAGAAGAGGTAGGGAGCACGAGAGATAGAGAGGAGGAGAGATGGAGGAGAGAGAGAGGAGGAGAGAGAGAGGAGGGATAGAGGAGAGATAGAAAGGAGGAGAGATAGAAAGGAGGAGAGAGAGAAAGGAGGAGAGAGAGAGGAGGAGAGCTAGAGAGGAGCGAGAGAGGAGGGATAGAGTGGAGGAGAGATAGAGAAGAGATGGAGAGATAGAGAGGAGAAGAGAAGAGGATAGATGGAGGAGAGATGGAGAGGAGAGAGAGAGGAGGAGAGAGAGAGGAGAGAGAGGAGAGATAGAGGAGCGATAGAGAGGAGGAGATATAGAGGAGAGGAGAGAGAGAGATATAGAGGAGAGAGAGAGATATAGAGGAGAGAGAGAGATATAGAGGAGAGGAGAGATATAGAGGAGAGGAGAGATATAGAGGAGAGGAGAGATAGAGAGGAGGAGAGATAGAGGAGAGATAGAGAGGAGGAGAGCTAGAGAGGAGCGAGAGAGGAGGGATAGAGTGGAGGAGAGATAGAGAAGAGATGGAGAGATAGAGAGGAGAAGAGAAGAGGATAGATGGAGGAGAGATGGAGAGGAGAGAGAGAGGAGGAGAGAGAGAGGAGAGAGAGAGGAGAGATAGAGGAGCGATAGAGAGGAGGAGATATAGAGGAGAGGAGAGAGAGAGATATAGAGGAGAGAGAGAGATATAGAGGAGAGAGAGAGATATAGAGGAGAGGAGAGATATAGAGGAGAGAGAGAAAGGAGGAGAGAGAGAGGAGGAGAGCTAGAGAGGAGCGAGAGAGGAGGGATAGAGTGGAGGAGAGATAGAGAAGAGATGGAGAGATAGAGAGGAGAAGAGAAGAGGATAGATGGAGGAGAGATGGAGAGGAGAGAGAGAGGAGGAGAGAGAGAGGAGAGAGAGGAGAGATAGAGGAGCGATAGAGAGGAGGAGATATAGAGGAGAGGAGAGAGAGAGATATAGAGGAGAGAGAGAGATATAGAGGAGAGAGAGAGATATAGAGGAGAGGAGAGATATAGAGGAGAGGAGAGATATAGAGGAGAGGAGAGATAGAGAGGAGGAGAGATAGAGGAGAGATAGAGAGGAGGAGAGCTAGAGAGGAGCGAGAGAGGAGGGATAGAGTGGAGGAGAGATAGAGAAGAGATGGAGAGATAGAGAGGAGAAGAGAAGAGGATAGATGGAGGAGAGATGGAGAGGAGAGAGAGAGGAGGAGAGAGAGAGGAGAGAGAGAGGAGAGATAGAGGAGCGATAGAGAGGAGGAGATATAGAGGAGAGGAGAGAGAGAGATATAGAGGAGAGAGAGAGATATAGAGGAGAGAGAGAGATATAGAGGAGAGGAGAGATATAGAGGAGAGGAGAGATATAGAGGAGAGGAGAGATAGAGAGGAGGAGAGATAGAGGAGAGATAGAGAGGAGGAGAGCTAGAGAGGAGCGAGAGAGGAGGGATAGAGTGGAGGAGAGATAGAGAAGAGATGGAGAGATAGAGAGGAGAAGGGATAGAGAAGAGGATAGATGGAGGAGAGATAGAGAGGAGGAGAGAAAGAGGAGAGGAGAGAGAGAGAGGAGAGAGAGGAGAGATAGAGGAGCGATAGAGAGGAGGAGATATAGAGGAGAGGAGAGAGAGAGATATAGAGGAGAGAGAGAGATATAGAGGAGAGGAGAGATATAGAGGAGAGGAGAGATATAGAGGAGAGGAGAGATAGAGAGGAGGAGAGATAGAGGAGAGATAGAGAGGAGGAGAGATAGAAGAGAGATAGAGAAGAGATGGAGCGACAGAGAGGAGGAGGAAAGCTCCTTTAGAAACATTTCCCTGAGGGTGGCGGGCGGGTCTGTTCCTGCTCGAGGTCGCGACCCCAGACATACCTCCATCCTGCTGCCTCCCTTGACCCCTGACCTCTGACCTCTGTGTTTCAGATCTACTGGCCGGCCCCGGTGGACTGGAGGGAGGAGTGTAACTGGGCAGGAAAGGACATCAACGTGAGTAACAAACGCTGACACTATTACTACAATTGAAATACTTTCTTTTTAGCTTTTAAAATACTTTGTTTTCCCAAAGTCCTGCTTATGATGATATACTGAATCTCACAGAGAGAGACTGTACATATTTTCCTGTGACACTGAACTAAACCAGCTTCCCAACACTACTCTCCTTCAGTATCACCAGCCAGCTATAGCCGCAGTGTATCCAGACACATCTCACACGGATTTCCCAATCCTCCTTTTGTCTTTCACCCAGTGATATAGAGAGGAAGTGGTAGTCACCGCAGTGTGTGCTATGTTCCAGTGAACTACTGTAAAGGGTTGGTAGACTGGGCTGTTTGTGTAATCTGGCCCTGGGGCCTTAGCACTCCTTCCTCTGGGTGCAGGGCAGGGTAGGGCTCCACTGACCCACCCTACAAAGTCCTCAGGTCACTCAGACCACCCAAATGTACACTTTACACACTCATCTGTCTCCCTCACTTAAAGCTAATTGTGTATCAGTATGTGAGTGTGTATTTATGTATTCACATACAGTATATGCATGTTAGAATGTTTGCGTGGATGTGCTTGGTGGTATGTATGTGAAAGTGTGTGAGTGCGAGTGTGAGTGTGTGTGTGTGTAGCTCTGGAGTACAGAAACCCCTCATCAGTCTGATTACACAGCTGGAGGAGACAGACAACGAGCCCCATTCATAGTGAACCACTGGCTCTTGTTTCACCTGAAGAACAGTGTGTGTGTGTGTGTGTGTGTGTGTGTGTGTGTGTGTGTGTGTGTGTGTGTGTGTGTGTGTGTGTGTGTGTGTGTGTGTGTGTGTGTGTGTGTGTGTGTGTGTGTGTGTGTGTGTGTGTGTGTGTGTGTGTGTGTGCGTGCGTGTGTGTTTGATGAAAAGAGGTAATACATATAGGAAATGCAGCAAGTGAAGATATATGCTTTCGTTGTATTTCTCCTCCTTTTCCTAATATCATGTGGTGACTGTGGCCATGGCGTCAGTGTGTGTGTGTGTGTGTGTGTGTGTGTGTGTGTGTGTGTGTGTGTGTGTGTGTGTGTGTGTGTGTGTGTGTGTGTGTGTGTGTGTGTGTGTGTGTGGCTTAGGCAGTGTCAGAGTGAAAGCCATTATCCGGTCTCCTGGGTCTAGGCTCTGTCCTTGGTGTTTAAGTAAAGCCACAGTCTGACTACGCTGAGCATCACTGATAGGACGTGGGGGGGTCTGAATGCACTGTGACGGATGAAACACAGCTGTTTGTCCTCTCTCTTTCTCTTTAATTAATTCCACTAAAGATGGAGGTGAGGTTCTGATTCATTCTGAAAGGTCTTAGGCTTTATTTGACTTAGGAAAAAAAGGTGGCCTGTGGTATAGACGGTGTGTGTGTGTGTGTGTGTGTGTGTGTGTCTGTGTGTCTGTGTGTGTGTGTGTGTGTGTGTGTGTGTGTGTGTGTGTGTGTGTGTGTGTGTGTGTGTGTGTGTGTGTGTGTGACTCCATAAGCTCTCAGGGTGGTGTTGAGTTTAGCTGACTATGAGGTCCTTATGTCACATGAGAGATATACACACACACACACACACACACACACACACACACACACACACACACACACACACACACACACACACACACACACACACACACACACACACACACACACACACACACACACACACAGTGACCTCACTCTTGACCCTAATTATAGTGACGTGTGTGTCTCTGGAGGGCAGGGAAGACACAATTGTTACTGTGAATTTTGAAACAAGTTCTCTCTCTTTCTCTCCTTCCCTCTTTCTCTACATGTCCCTTTTTCCCCTCATGCTCTCCTGCGCTAGACCGTTCCCAGAGAAACAAAGACACTTATTTATTTTTATGGCCCAGACCAGGAGTCTCTTCGTCCTCTCTCTCTCTCTCTCCCTCTTTCATCGAGACAAAACAGGCTCCGTTTTCCACGGGATGATTCCTGACACAGCCCAATGCCGCCGAAACACCCACCAGCTCAGCTCATTAAGTGTCAAAGTAATATACAGCGCTCACTTCACACAGCCAGTAAACAGGTCACAACGGACGAGTTAGGTCTGTTTCAACGACTGCCGCCTTTCTGTCAGACTGCTTAGCCTGCAGTCCGAGCCAACAGGTTTGGTTTTGTTAACTTGAAATACTGTCTGGTAAAACATGGGATTCATTTGGCAATTGCTAAGAAGAATGGATGGTTCCTGGCTTCGGTGAGATTGTGGAACGGCAAAATAATTAGCCAGCCAAACTGCCAGAAGTAACCTAAATGTTTTGTGATTTTTATTATGTTTTGTGATTTGTGATTTTATTCGATTTTTTTTATTCAAACTATTTCCTTCCACTGTAAAGTGGTTCCACCTCCGTCAAAATGGGAGCAGCCTGCCACTGTGAACCGTGTCATTTTTAGCCATTCACTTTATTAAAGGAGTTTCCTGGATGATTTCTCGACCCTGGTTCTCACAGAGCTCCATTGTACTAAGTCCCTGACTGTCACTCTTACTGTAAAACATTATTGAATTCTCTCCTCCTGTCTCCACCACATTGTTTTCGTGTTCCCTCTATCCCCCTCCTCCCTCCTCCCTCCTCCCTCCTCCCTCCTCCCTATCCTCATATCCACTGTTGCCTTTCTGTCTGACATCAACTGTCCCGAACTGTCCCCTTCTTGGTTGTATTATATAGTGATCCTGGTCATCAGTGGACCATGGTTAGTTATGACTGAGTGGCATCCTGGCAGCGATATCAGCCCAGATGAAAGAGGAGAGGGAGAGGAAAGAAGAGAAGAAAAGAAAGAGGAGAGGAGAGGAGAGGAGAGGAGAGGAGAGGAGAGGAGAGGAGAGGAGAGGAGAGGAGAGGAGAGGAGAGGAGAGGAGAGGAGAGGAGAGGAGAGGAGAGGAGAGGAGAGGAGAGGAGAGGAGAGGAGAGGAACAAGGTAGAGGAATGAAGAGCAGACCTAAGAAGCCAGGAGTCTGATTCTGACACTGGGAACAGTGACACAATTTCCCCCTCCTCCACCTCTCTCAAAGCCACTTTACTCTTTCTACCTTTCTCTCTCCCTCTCTCTACCTCTCTCTCTCGCTCTCTCTCTCTCTCTCGCTCTCTCGCTCTCTCTCTCGCTCTTCTCCCTTTGACACATGGCCACACATCAAGGCTTCCCTCCATCTGCCCACCGGCCCTGTCGGCCTAACCTCGCTCTGCACTCCATGGTCTGTGTGTGTGTGTCACTGGGGTAGGAAGTGTGGGTAGGGTAGGGAGTGTGGGTAGGGTAGGGTGGTTTAATGTGGAAAGGGTGGCGGGGTGTGCAGCGCATTAAAAGATGGGGTGGAGAGGTACCCCCCTTCTTGGATAAAGAGGCCTGCTCCTGCTTTGTTTGTCAACAGCTTAAGTGGCCCATGGATGTGTCTGACCCCCCCCCCCCCCCAGGCTCTGTGGAAGCCCCTTGCTCCAGGCCAGTAGGGCTGTGTGTGTGTCTGGGCTAATGAGGCAGAACTCCAGTTAGCCGGCAGGGCAGGGCCAGGCTTGGCTGCAGCGTCACTGGGCACACAAAGGTGTTTGTCACCCACTAGGGCGAGGCAGCCAGCCAGGGATATAGACTGAATAAAGAGAACAGAGACATGTCTGGTTAACAGAAAATGACATGTTTGAACTGTGGTTTAACATCAAACACTCACAGACAGGCTTAAAGTTTAGTGACACGCACACGCAGACACACACACTTGTCGATGACACGTGGACTACTCAGTGTGTTATATTTAGTGAGGTGAAAACGCTCCTCAGATGTTTTTCCTCTCAGCATAAATCCCCTAGCTGAAGGTTACAGGCTTTATAAACCTTCCGATTGACCTAGAGGGACACTGACACTGGCTGATCACAGAGAACAGGACCGAATCAGACACAAAGTTCATGTATTTACAGACAAGGAGTGGATCCAGTTAATAGCAGGACTTGGGCAAACAGAGACACTGACAGAAAGAGCAGTCGACACACACGAGCGAGAGATCTCCACGGCGTAGTGTCAGATCTCTCTGTAAACCTCGTCTCCGATGTTCCCCGGGGGTCCAGAGGGATGAGGGGCGAAACCTGACCCTGGACAGACGGATGTGATGTGTGTGTGTGTGCGCGTTCTGTGTGTGTCTCTGTGTGTATGACCTGCTCTGAGAAACAGAGAGTGAAAAAGAAAGAGGGGAACATTGGGCTGGATGGCCCCGTGGATAATTACATTAGGGGAGTGGAGAACAGAACAGCTGGTGCCTCGCTGAGGGACAGAATGAAGGGGAGACGGTAGGAGGAGGGGGGTGGTTGTTAACCTCGATTGTTAACCTCTCTGAATGTCTCAATCAGAGGTAAAGGCCTTGGTCAGTCTGGTAGGGCTAAACGGGAGTGTATGGGGTAAGATGGGGTCATATTAAACCTCTTCTCCTTAGCTCTCCCTGTGTGTGGCTCAGTCACGACATGTAACTCAGGGCCCATTGTGCTGTGTGTTCCACCCTGCCTACCCTCTCTGCTCTGGGCCTGTGGAGCCAACTTCCTAGGAACCCTGCTATGCTCCAGCGAGGGCCATTTTGGGGCCGACAGGCCGGTGAGGGGTAGTCACTGTGAGGGCTAGTCACTGTGAGGGCTAGTCACTGTGAGGGCTAGTCACTGTGAGGGCTAGTCACTGTGAGGGCTAGTCACTGTGAGGGCTAGTCACCGTGAGGGGTAGTCACCGTGAGGGGTAAAGTGGATATGAGAAAGTGGATATGAGGATAGGGAGGAGGGAGGAGGGAGGAGGGAACACAAAAACAATATGGTGGAGACAGGAGGAGAGAACTCAATAATGTTTTACAGGCAGACAGTGTCTGATATGTGAAGAATGCACGTCATTAAATGCGTTGTGAGGGTGTGACGTTAAAGTTTAACGAGGGGATGCTGGTAACTGATGGGAGAAGGGACATTGTTAAACCGCTGTGTTCGGATGTGTTCGCATTGCAGACAGACTGTGTGAACTACGTGAAGATGGTCCACCACTACAACCGCACTCACCTGTACGCCTGTGGAACCGGAGCTTTCCATCCCACCTGCGCCTTCGTGGAGGTGGGACAGAAGATGGAGGTAAGAGACACACACATTCCCTGGCTCTCTTTATTTCATCCACCCAGTAGAGACCATGTATGAGCAGCTATCTGAGCGCTCGCTGTGTGTCTACGGCTGTACTCTGCCCTGTAACCCCATCTCTTCCTACAACACGGTTCCCCCCCTCCTTTCTCTCTCGCCTTCCAGGACCACGTGTTCAGGATCGACCCGTCCAAGATGGAGGATGGGAAAGGGAAGAGTCCATACGACCCTCGTCACCCTGCAGCCTCGGTGCTGATAGGTGAGCCCAGCCTCTCAGTCACTCTCTCCGACCGAGTCGGTGGAAGTTGCTGATAGAGGGTCAAATCCTTTTCATCCTCCTAACTGTTTAGAATGGGAAGTAGCCAGGTTAATCTGATCCTAGATCAGAGGTCCCTTTTTGGTGGTTCTAAATGGCACTGCAGTCACTTACACAGGTAGCATAGCAACTTCATGTTGTCCATAGCAACCTCATGTTGTCGTTCTCTCCTCCCGTCTCCAAGGTGACGAGCTGTATGCGGGCGTGGCCACTGACCTCATGGGTAGAGACTTCACCATCTTCCGCAGTCTGGGGGGACGACCGTCCATTCGCACCGAACAACACGACTCACGCTGGCTCAACGGTGAGTGTGTGTGTGTGTGTGTGTGTGTGTGTGTGTGTGTGTGTGTGTGTGTGTGTGTGTGTGTGTGTGTGTGTGTGTGTGTGTGTGTGTGTGTGTGTGTGTGTGTGTGTGTGTGTGTCGCACTACACACACACACTATCAGCATAAAAACATTCTGTAAATGTTGATCTGTTTGTCCAATTAGCATCATCGTTCTTCACACTGCCCTCCAATGCAGATCCTTTCTATTCCATGACGCCCCCCGACATTATTCCTGAAAGAGAAAGAGTGTGTGTGTGAACTGTATGTCAAAGTGTGTGTGTACCTATATAAGTTAGTGTCGCGGGTACCTTTCGGACAATTCCCATGAGAGCACATTTGTCAGCGTATCTCGACCCGTGTCTGATTGTGTCTGTATCATGCGGTACTATTTTCTATGAGACACACATATAATGCCTCATGTACAGTGCACTTGGAAAGTATTCAGACCCTTTGCTATGAGACTCGAAATTGAGTTCAGGTGCGTCCTGTTTCCATTGATCCTCCTTGAGATGTTTCTACAACTTGATTGGAGTCCACCTCTGGTAAATTCAATTGATTGGACATGATTTGGATAGGCACACACCTGTCTATATAAGGTCCCACAGTTGCCAGTGCATGTCAGAACAAAAACCAATCCATGAGGTCAAAGGAATTGTCCACGGAGCTCAGAGACAGCTCTGGAGTTCTAGAGTTCCTCTGTGGAGATGGGAAAACCTTCCAGAAGGACAGCCATCTCTGCAGCACTCCACCAATCAGGCGCTATAACCCTCGTCATGTCTTTCCCCTCCAGAGCCTAAGTTTGTGGGTTCGTTCTGGGTGCCGGAGAGTGAGAACCCAGACGATGATAAGATCTTCTTCTTCTTCCGGGAGACGGCGGTGGAGGCTCAGGGCCTGGGGAAGTCCACCTACTCCCGTATCGGACAGCTCTGCAGGGTGAGAACATTATACCGTGCCTGTATTACACTGTAGCTTAAAATTGTGGCATATTGTAACATAGCTAATACCATAGCCATACACTCGTAACCTTTTCCTTAGGCTCTGGCGTACACATACGCTATGCTGTGTCAATGGCACTTTATTTTTGTCCATAAAATCCTTTGACGTTTAAGTATGTACGGCAATGATATGTTATCACGGGAGCATTTACTTTAGAACTTTGGTCTATAATGTTGTTGCAGAATGATATGGGTGGCCAGCGTAGTCTGGTCAACAAGTGGACCACGTTCTTGAAGACTCGTCTCATCTGTTCTGTGCCGGGCAGTGACGGCAGTGACACGTACTTTGACGAGCTCCGTAAGTAGCCGCTACACTCCGAGTGCATTATCTGATCCTAGCTGTCGCTCCAGGCCCTACCGGAGCACGGGATTCAATGAAGATTCATCTGAGCTAAATGGACAGAGCCGGAGGTTATGTTTGTGTTTCTTCGACCTTTGACCTCTACCCTCTGACCGGTGTTCCTCCCACAGGGGATGTGTTCCTGCTGCAGACCAAGGACAGGAAGAACCCTCTGGTCTACACCGTCTTCTCTACCTCCAGGTCAGAGTTCAAACCAGGGGATGGATTGAGTTATTGTGTGCTCTTGTGCTTGTGTGTGCATATGAGTGCAAGTCTGTTTGTGTGTTTTCCGTTCCTGACTATGATTGTGTATTTATTAGTAGGCTATGTCTCTAACTGTGCGTTCCCTGCCACCCAGCAGCAGTGTATTCAAGGGATCAGCTGTGTGTATCTACACCATGAATGACATCCGCAGGGCCTTCTTGGGGCCCTTCGCCCACAAAGAGGGTCCAAACTACCAGTGGGTCCCCTTCCAGGGCAAAGTCCCCTACCCACGCCCTGGCATGGTACTTAGCCTACATCAGTTCTGTAGGAATTTACTGAATAGGACATTTTAACGTCAGTAGTTTAGCTCATTAGCTATACTAACAATCACCATTGTGATAGCTCTGTTTGGCCGATGTTAAACCCTGGGCTGAGCCCATGTGACCCATCTTAACTCATAATAATCTTATAATAACCTCATAACAACCTCTCTGTACCGTTACTCTGTGTGACCCATTAGTGCCCAAGCAAGACATTCGGCAGCTTCGAGTCCACCAAGGGTTTCCCTGACGACGTGATCCAGTTTGCCCGTCACCACCCTCTCATGTTTAACCCCGTGTACCCCCTGAACCGCCGGCCCATCTTCCTGAGGACCAACGTAGACTACAGCTTCACCCAGATCGCTGTGGACCGGGTGGGCGCCGCAGACGGGCATTATGATGTCATGTTCATTGGCACAGGTAACCACCTCACTCTTACAGGTAGCCGTTAAGATTCATGCTTAGCCTGGTCCCAGATCTGCTTGTGTTCTTGACAACTCCACTACTGTCATTGTCGAGCCAAACAGCAGAAACAGACTGGCACCCAGGGTCATTTATGCCATCCACGTGGTACTCTTGACCCTTGGATTCTATGTGTTCTACTAAATGGAATGTATATTACTGAGCAGAGTGCATATTGAATATGGATGGATTGTGGGATCCAGTCTGAAACTCTGTGTGGGGGTGTCGCAGACAAAGGGACGGTGCTGAAGGTGATCTCTGTACCTAAAGAGAGCTGGAACAACATGGAGGACCTGCTACTGGAGGAGCTAGAGGTGTTCAAGGTGAGGGGGCCCCATCCACCGTTCTGCTGGTGTCAGAGGAGGCTGGTGGGAGGAGCAAGAGGAGGACTCATTGTGGCTGGAATGGAAAAAACTGAGCGCAGTCAAACGTGGTTTCCACGTGTTTGATATTGTTCCACTTATTCTACTCCAGCCATGACAAGGAGCCTGTCCTCCAATAACCCCTCCCACCAGCCTCCTCTGGCTTGTATGTGTATATTTAATGTTATGCAAGTAAGTCTATGTTTACGTTTCTATTTAAGAGTGTGGATACTTAACCGTTTATTCTGCTCTACAGGATGCCTCATCCGTCATCAACATGCAGATATCCTCAAAACGGGTAAGAGTCTCTTAAACCCTAACGTATCATCGTAGGGGCAACGACTAGAAGCTAAAAGAGAGCACGAGAGGAAAGCTAAGATACAATCTGAAAGATTGGCACCAGTGAATTATTAGCTCTCTAATACTGTAATTACAAGATGTTTAATATCAAGTCATTTGACTGCGGGCCACTAACATTTCTCCGCTCTCTCTGTCCACAGCAACAGCTGTATGTGGGCTCAGACACGGGTCTGGCCCAGGTTCCTCTGCATCGCTGCAGTATCTATGGGAAGGCCTGTGCTGAGTGCTGCCTGGCCAGAGACCCCTACTGCGCCTGGGACGGCACCTCCTGCACCCGCTACCTAGCCAACACCAAACGGTAAACAAATATACAAAGCCTAACATACAACCCAGCATGCTACCTACCCAACACCAAACAGTGAACATGCTATTTGCCCAACTGTTGAACCATAACCAACTTCCTCCACTACCTTTAAAACTGTAATCACCAAACCTGATCCACTCTAACCAGCCAAATCTAAACACCACAAACCCTACTCATACAAACCTTACTCATACAAACCCTACTCATACAAACCCCAGCTGACTACACTCTTAGAAAAAAAGGGTTCCTAAAGGGTTTTTTCAGCTGTCCCCATAGGAGAAACCTTTTTGGTTCCTGGTAGAACCCTAGTCATTATAATCCCAAGCGATCAGACAGACATATCTGTCCTTGTTCTCCAGGCGGTTCCGTCGTCAGGACGTGAGGAATGGAGACCCCAACACCCTGTGTTCAGGAGGTAAGACTCTTTCACTCTGCACTCAGTCTGAACTCAGACTCATAAACTGAGCTCTGAACTCAGACTCGTAAATCATGCTGATATCAATGGGAGACTAGACAAACGTTTTAGTCACGCACTCGGACTGTGCCAAGGAGCTAACTCTCTCTCCCATGCTCCCACCCAGAGAGGGCAGGGTGATTAGTATGATTATGTGCCATAATCTCTCTTTGGGCCGTATTAGACGAGTTACACAAACGGCATGACATGACGATTCCACACAATTATGTCATATCGTGCTCGGTGAGGGTGTTGCGCAAGACAGGGAAAGGTCAGTGGGGTTATCTCCGAGTTTGGCTGTGACAAGGGACAAATGGCACACAATCACGTGGTGATTTACTTACACTTTTTTTACTACTTGGAATAATATGTTGGCCAACTCAAGACTGTAAAATAAATATACAATTGTAATCTCACATTAGCTCACGTTATCTGATGGTGTGTATCGCCCACTGTAGACCACCACAAGCACCGGGTGGCAGAGAGGAGGCTGTTCGGGGTGGAAGGGAGCAGCACCTTCCTGGAGTGTATCCCCAAATCCCTGCAGGCCAGAGTGACCTGGACCTTCCAGAAACAACCCCACAACGCCAAGGAAGAGGTAAAAGGCAAACTGACAGTTGAGAGACATACAGTTGAGAGGTCATTCATAGTAACTCTTTCATCTCACTAATATTTTCAACAGTATTCAAGGGATTTCTGGTTCACATTGACTGTTTCAAGCTCTAATACTCAGCGGTGTGTGTTTCTGTCTGTGTGTGATGTCATCCAGCTGCGTCTGGATGACCGTGTGCTGCAGACAGAGCGGGGGCTGTTGGTGAGGAGGGTACTGAAGCGGGACGTGGGCCTCTACCAGTGCCACGCCATGGAGCACGGCTTCACCCAGACCCTACTGGGCATCACCCTGGAGGTAGTACCCTCCTCCTCCTCTTCCTCCCCGCCCGCCGACCCTCTCCTTCGATTGGACCCCCGCAGCGGAGGCGGCGGCCCACCTTCCACCAATCAGAAGCTGTGGTACCGGGACTTCATGCAGCTGGTGGACCACCCGAACCTCAGCTCCGTGGATCAGATCTGTGAGCAGGTGTGGGCGCGCAAGAGCGCCCAATTCGACAAGAGCTTCCCATCTTCTCCCGACAAACAGGCTCCGCCCATTGGTCCCGTGGTCCAGCCCCCTAACAAGAAGTGGAAGCATCTGCAGGACATCCGCAAGGGGAGGAACCGCCGAACCCACGACGGGAAACACTCCCCACGAGCACCACGCAGCGCAGGGGAGTGACAGCAGAGAGAGAGGAGAGAAAGAAGGAGAGAGACTGAGGGTGGCGAGAGAGGGAAGAGAGGGAAGAGAAGGAAGAGGAAAAGAGAGAGACAGAGACTGATAGAGACCAAGGACTTCTGGAGGGTGTCAACACATACACAGCACCTCCTTCTTTGTGAATTTTTATCTTCCGACACCCCACTAGCTACTGCCCCATGATGCTTCACTCTGCCCTGACCCCTGACCCCCGATTAGCTTGTATCGCCCCTTATTATTCCCCCTATCTTAATTCTATCTGTCCCAGCTCTCAATCCCTTTGGATATACTCTCCTGGAGAACCTCTGATGGAGACCTCACCTCTACAGAATAGACTGAAAGGGTCCCCAAGTTAAAAGAAGGCTCAGTGTGTGTCACTCAATCTCTCAACTGGAATACAACTGACTCGTAAGCGGAACATCAGAATGGAAAAAGACACACATACACACCACAGGAGGTTGGTGGCACCTTAATTAGGGAGGACGGGCTCGTGGTAATGGCTGGAGTGGAATCAGTGGAATGGTATCAAACACATGGTTTCCATGGTTTCCAGGTGTTTGATGCCCCTCCGTTTGCTCCGTTTCTGTCCATTATTATGAGCCGTCCTCCCCTCAGCAGCCTCCTGTGACACACACGTTTACAACCCAAGATGACAATAACTTTGATAACAGGGATTACAAATTGTGAGATGGACAAAAACAATGGGCTCCACATACCTCCAAACGCACATTGATCAACTTAGGTATAATCACATTTCACGTGTTTTGCAAAGAGAGCATAACGTAGATGTGTGCTTTGTGGCAGATGCAGGCTTTGATATACTTTTTTTGGTCCAAACCACTACAGATAGGAGAAAGCACTACTGTCATTCCAGGGTATAGAGAGAGTTCTTACAATGAGGTGAGATTCTGAAGCAGAGAGAGAGAGTTTACAGGATCAATACAATGGTTCCATTGTGATTCTATTTTACAAAATGGCTGACAAGGTAGAGGAAGTGGGCGATATTCTACCTGTATGTTTATGGGGTGACAAGACAAATGTTTTGTGTTTTATTTAGTCATTTATTTAAATGATCTGTGTGTATTTTCTGACTCTAATGACTTGTGTTGTGTGCTGACACATTTACATGGGGGGAGTTGAGATGGTTCAAGTGACAGACTGCACAACATCAATGTGGACGTGGCAAAACAATAGTGGGCTTTGAATACGACATCCCAACTTTGGGCTAAAAGCATGATATTTATATGTGAAAAGAAAACATCTCGATTTTTATTCCAAATGGTACATACCTTGTTCTTTTAGGCTACACTGTTTGCCTGGGTAAATGATCAGTAGCTGTGTGTGTGCGTGCGTGCGTGTGTGCGTAAATAAACGTCCCTCCCTCCGTGCTGTATCTGTAGGCCCATCTCTGAGTGTTAATTTTACAGTATATCTTTGATGCCTTCAGTTCAGCAAAACACATTTGTCCTCGGTGAAATGGTGTGAGTAGATCGCCACCTAGTTTCCTTTCCGTGTATAGGCCTGGTCCGTTGACTCTCTATGGTACGATTCAATGCACGTCATACATAGTCTGTTGTTGACAAGTTGGCTTTTTAGAATAAAACGTGCTTTAAATGTTTCTCCTTTTACCGGCGAAGTCTATGAGAGCATACAGATGTGTGAAATCCGGTCTTTTATTTATAGCTGCTTTATAAAGGTGTAATTATTAACTATTGAACGACTGAGGCCAATAAGTTAAGTGGGCTGTAGTTTTGTGCTCTCCAATTGCATGACCAAGGTTAGGGGCTAGACGGTGTACAATGGAGACTTTGGCTGCCTATCTGAATGGCACTCTATTCCCTAGCGCACCGCTTTTGACTAGGGCCCATTGGGTTCTATAGGGAATAGAGTGCCATTTGGGAGACACCCTTTGAGAAGTGAGAGGGACTTGTGTTCAACAATGTTCAATATGGTTATCCTATGTATCATGTGCACAAATAAGCTAATATGTTATGGTGGATATTTTTTTTCTTTTCATGTAGAGACTTGGGGCTCTATTCAATCTGTATCGATGAAGCGTTACAGATTGCGTGACAGAAACTTAAAGGTGATTTCCAATTGAGATGACAAACGCAGTGTTTACTGTGAACGCAGTCTCTGCTAATGCGGGGACATTGCTTTTAAATTGAAATCAAGCTGTAACGCTAAACTACAGCGTTACCGATTGATTAGAGCCCTGACAGTTGTACCATACACGTTCTGCAAAAACTATCAGTCAAAAAACATTTGGTAAATGTTGATCCGGTTGTCCAATGAGCATCATTGTTCTTCACGCTGCCCCCCAACCACTGATCCTTTCTATTCCATGCTATGTTACGCACCCCAACTGTGTGTGTGTGTGTGTGTGTGTGTGTGTGTGTGTGTGTGTGTGTGTGTGTGTGTGTGTGTGTGTGTGTGTGTGTGTGTGTGTGTGTGTGTGTGTGTGTGTGTGTGTGTGTGCGTGTGTTTGGAGGAAAGGAGAGCTCTTTACATATTGGCTAAGGAGGAGAGGTAGTCTGTAGAAACAGTTCAAAGTTCAGAGGCCAAAGTTGACATGGTGCACTGTATTACTTCCAGAGTTCTTTGTGGATTGTTGTGGCGGATTGTTTTTGATTAACACAATAAAGTGCCCAGTTACTTTACGTCTGAGTAGTTTATTGTCAAAATGACATGGCTTAACATCTACTGTTTTATACACTACTGAGTATTACACAACTATGGCTGCATTCACACAGGCAACCCAATTCTTATATTTTTTTTCACTTATTGTTTTTTTGTGGAATCAGATCTGCGCTGAAAAGTAAATATCAGAATTGGGCTGCCTGTGTAAACGCAGTCTATGGTATTCAGGCTTGCTGCCTGATGTTAATGGTCAACAAGGATGACATTCCTATTTCGTACACAGGGTGGCGTCACTGTATTTACAGAGAGTTGGGGAATGTACCCTGGAAATATAGTTTATCAAGCTACCAGGCCCGTTCCAGAGGATCACATTTGACAAGTCACCGCCTTTTTCAGTGTGTTGCATTATGGGGATAAAAATTGTCCGACTGCATGAACTTTACAAAAATCATGTGATCAAAAATCATGAAGTTGACTGCAGTCGACTGCAGGTTTCTGCAGTTTCTCTCCACCAACTTCATTCTGCAGCCATAGCTTCATAGCTTCTTCTTCTTCTTTTTGACTCACGGGGACGTGACCAAATACATGACTGAAACCGGAATCAACTTTGCCGCGATTCATGTATACAGTGGATATATACAAATTAATGTTATGTTTGAGACTCTCTCTTACTAATTGAGTGTACAATGTACACACATAAGATTTCAGTTTGTGATTGTGTGATATAGGGGTTGGGGACATGTTTTTTTCGACATTATGATTTAAAAATATATATAAACAACGGCAGTGCCTGTTGGAAAACCACATCAGTGTCCAAGTTTCGGCTGTCACAGATGCACGTTCCCCGACTTCACTCCTCGACTTTCGTCCGCAGGCGGTTGCTTTGGCCTTACCACTCAGACACACCCAGTGACTTCACACTTGGAAGAAGTTAAACTACACTAAATCTACAAGAATAAATAGTTTACTGAAGTTGCCGAAAAAGGAAAGGAAATTCTTGCCTACTTCACCCATATTTAGCTACACTGCTACATGGCAAAACAAGTAATTAACCACTGAAAATACTACCTAGGTTTGAATTTAGTTCAACTACCACTGAGCTACTGCAAAATGTAGTTAAATGACTAGTTGAACTAGTAGGTCACTACTCCCCAACACTGTTCACAGAAGAGAGGTTGACTGTTGACTGTACTGTGAGGAACTGTGAGTCCCTTTTCACTCACCTCTCCCCATTATCTACAAACAAATCTGTGCTGTCATGTCCCCCAACACCTTACATCCCACCACTGCCCCTTAACTTTTCATATTACTGGCTCCCTGACATTCTCCAGGAGGGGCTGCTGTGGGAAAGAGGAGGGGGGGGGGGGGGGGGTAGTAGAGCAAACATCCAAACATTATGACTCACATTCTTCATAGAAATATCATAATGACCCTGCTGTCACCGCTGACCCCAACGTTTCCCAGCTTGGAATGTTCATGCCCATGCGACATACAGCCACGAGCGCGTGCACACACATGCACGGACGCACGCACGTACACACATACATACACACACACACAGAAGGCAGTTATAAACACATGTATTACTCAAACTGGGAACCCTTTAGCCCCCCTCTGTGTCCCTTACTCTGCTTGTTAGTAGAGCAGGGATCGGTATGTATGTATGTATGTACTCATGGGCCGGGGGGTCCGTGGGGTCCTAGGACCAGCAGGCCTAATTGAGGACTCATTTCCGCAGGGTTACAAAGGGGCTTAGATTAACATGCAGGTGAGTACCTCATGTCCCCCCCCTCCTGAGAACAATTATGGGGCACACTCAGGGGGGCACACAGTGCACCAGCATGTAACAGGAAAGCCCCCCCCCCAACATACCTCTTCTAAATGTTTTTACAATTCTACAGCTGATTTGCCACACTGGTTAAAATAGAACAGTAAGTGTCTGTTTCAATGATCCTAAGAGAAAGCTACCTACATAATGAAGGATCTTATTGCACCTTGATTTGTATTTAACCTTTATCTGAACCAATTCTTCTTGACAATGACGGCCTACCAAGAGGCAAAACACCTCCTGTGGGGATAGGGGCTGAGATTAAAAATAAAATATTTACCTCACACCTCACGACAAAAGAGACACCACAACAACATGAAGAGAGACCTAAGACGGCAACATACTGTAGCGTGGCGGCAGCACAACGTGACAACACAACATGGTAGCAACACAACATGACAGCAACACAACATGGTAGCAACACAACATGGTAGCAGCACAAACATGGTACAAACGTTGTGAGGCACAGACAGAGAAAAGGTCCAGACAACAATACATCACGTGAAGCAGCCACAACTGTCAGTATGATCGAGTCTTTGAATGTAGAGATGGAGATAAAACTTTCCAGTTTGAGTGTTTTTTTGCAGCTTGTTCCAGTTGCTAACTGCAGCGGCCTGAAAAAAGGAGTGACCCAGGGGCGTGTGTGCTTTGGAGACCTTATACCGGAATGTGACTGGAAGAACGGGTGCTGTATGTGGAGGATGAGGGTTGCAGTAGGTATCTCAGATAGGGGGGAGTGAGGCCTAAGAGGCATCAACCAGTGAGTCTTGCGCTGGGTATACAGAGATGACCGGTTCACAGAGGACTATACTGTGTGGTCATATATCCTATAAGGAGCATTGGTGGAAAATCTGATCGCCGAACGGTAAAGAACATCTAGCCGCTCCAGAGCACCCTAACCTGCCGATCTATAAGTTATGTCTCCGTAATCTAGCATGGGTAGGATGGACATCTGAATCAGGGTTAGTTTGGCAGCTGGGGTGAAAGAGGAGCGATTATGATAGAGGAAACCAAGTCTAGATTTAACCTTAGCCTGCAGCTTTGATATGTTCTAAGTACTTACAAGTTCTTGTAAGCTTGCTGGACAAAACAAAAGCTCTGTTCCAGAGCCGGGGTGTCAAACTCGTTCCATAGAGTGCCTAGTGTCTGCAGGTTTTAGTTTTTTCCTTTCAATTAAGACCTAGACTATCAGGTGTGGGAAGTTCCTTAATCATTTGAAACCTTAATTCATCAATCAAGTACAAGGGAAGAGCGAAAATATTCGGCACTCCGTGGAATGAGTTTGACACGTGTTGTAGAGCGTTCAACACAACATTTAGGGATGAGCTGAGTATTAGACTGTATCATCTGCATATAAATGGCTGGTACTGCCTGAGCTATGTTGTTGATGTAAATTGAGAAGAGCGTGGGGCCTAGGATCGAGCCTTGGGGTACTCCCTCGGTGACAGGCAGTGGCTGAGACAGCAGATGTTCTGACTTTATACAGTGCACTCTTTGAGAGAGGTAGTTAGCGAACAAGGCCAAAGACCCCTCAGAGACACCAATAATCCTTAGCTGACCCCACAGGAATGGAATGGTCTACCATTTTAAAAGCTTTGGCCAAGTCAATGAAAATAGCAGCACAACGTTTCTTACAGTCAAGGGCAGTGGTGACATCATTGAGGACCTTTAAGGTAGCAGTGACACATCCATAAACTGAGCGGAAACCAGATTGCATACCAGAGAGAATACTATAGACATCAAAATAGCCAGTCAGTTGATTATCAACAAGTTTTTCCAACACTTTTGATAAACAGGGTCAGCTTGATCTCCCCCTATAAATATAGGACTCATCATTATGATGCCACTGTTGCTATGGCACATGATTACAACCCTGGTGCTTTGACAGGCAGAGGGGGAAACTTTAGTGCCAGGCTCTGTGCCCGCTTCACTGGGCTATTTGAGCATTGTCCAGGAGAGCCATCTCCTCATCTCCACTCTCAGCTTCCTGGCCTGGCACATCATCCCCTCAATCACACAGGCATAAGATATATATAGAGAGAGACATAGCGAGCGAGAGAGAGCGAGAGTCATCTGGCAGAGAGACCGAGGGGACTGAGGCAAGTGACTTCTACATCCAGCAGTCATGCTAGACCCAGGAGAATCATGACATCTCTGTCTCTCACTCAATTATTTAATAACTGTGCTTCACTGCCTGAGAAGAGGCCAAGTCTCTTCATTTACTGTGTATTACTCACTTGTTTTCCATTACTTTTTAGTGTAGCTTACTTACTTAGCTTATTGTTTAGTTCTTTCATTACTCAAAGAGCCAATAAGTGGGAGTGGATGGGCTGGGAAATGTGCTGAGCTGGTTTATATGTGTTTTGAATGTTGGGTGCAGACGTATGTGTGTCTCAGAGTGTATCTATGTGTTTAAAGGTGCAGTCTGAATCAGTGACGTGCAGTCAGGGTAGGCAGGGTAGGCAGTGCTTACCCTATGCTATTCACATTTTTAAAAAGCTGTTATGAAAATCCCAAGAAAGAAATATGATTATTGTGTTTTTTATGCTCAAATTCTCCAAATGTGCTAAGACTGCATTCAAAGCACCACAGTATTCATACCATCCTTTCCAGCTATTCGAATCAATTCAAATCGTTGACACGCACAGCTGTTCTTGACTCCAGTCACTGTTGATGGACTGGGTCAGCGTAGGCGTCGCTAGCTTGAAGTAGCTCCATTCGTTGCATTGAGACGATTTCATATATCACAAAAACAACCTGACAAATGGACACTACGCCGCACCTGACAATGTTTCCAGGTTGGAATAACGTAACGCGCTGTTTGGAGGGATCAAAGAGTGCAACGTCGACTATATATACAGGAGCTCTTCACTTTATGACGGGCAACCACCATCTCCCTCACTGCTAGCTGCCGGGTGAACAGTGAGTACTGGATGTTCTACTTGTCTGAAATGTCACTACCAATTCATTTTTTTTTTACCCAGACTTGGACATTTACCTTTGGACGTACTGGGAATGGGTCTTCTCCCGGGGGCCAGAGCCTTGACTTCTACACGATGGATGCGACTGACTACAACAATTGTACTTGCGTGGCTGCATGGGGGCGCACTCTGACGGGATGATTCTTCTCTCCGACCGTCTGCATGCCCTAGTGGATGGAACTGCCTACATGTGTGCTGAGTGGGAGATACTGTTTGTGTGTGTGTGACTTTTTGTGTCAGTTTGAAAATGGAATAAAATGAGGCATTGGGGATGCGCCTTCCATGTGAAAGTGGGCCTGCTGTTTGCATGCAGAATTACATCATGGACACGGTGTTCTGCTGTGTCTTCTACAATGCTGTCACTGAGAGTTCACCCTGAAGGAAAGACGAATTGACTTAATTTGCAAGTAAAGGGAAGCCTAAATGCATTTCCTTTGCAATTTGCGGGTTATGCTACTGTTGAATGAACCTGAGAATTCAGAACATCCTTTTGATGCATTTGATTTATCAAGCTAGAATTTTGTTTTAGAACTTTTTGGACGTTTGGATCTGCATTTTTCAGTCATTTCAATTGTTGATATGGAAATTTCATTCTTTATTATGCAGCCAGGTCATTCAAGATTGAAGATGGAATTTGTCCTGTGGACGTCAGAAAATGCCTTCAAAACCGGCCACTAGGGGCAACAGTGAGCGCTATTACCATCAAGTTGGCTTGGGTTTTGCTAGAGTGATGTGGATGGGCCATGAGTCTGGATCAGAAGGTTGCGTGTTCGATCCCAGTCGTGGACAGTGCTTTTTTATTTTTGTGTTTAAACCTATCCCAAACCTTAACCCTTACCTTAACCATTTGGAATGAGTGCCTAAACTTAATGTTTTAACCCTTTCCCAAACCTTAACCCTTACCCTAACCATTCGGAATGAGTGCCTAGACTTAATGTTTTAACCCTTTCCCAAACCTTAACCCTTACCTTAACCATTTGGAATAAGTGCCTAAACTTAATGTTTTAACCCTTTCCCAAACCTTAACCCTTACCTTAACCATTCGGAATGAGTGCCTAGACTTAATGTTTTAACCCTTTCCCAAACCTTAACCCTTACCTTAACCATTCGGAATGAGTGCCTAAACTTAATGTTTTAACCCTTTCCCAAACCTTAACCCTTACCTTAACCATTCGGAATGAGTGCCAAGACTTAATATTTTAACGCTTTCCCAAACCTTAACCCTTACCTTAACCATTCGAACTGAGTGCCTAAACTTAATGTTTTAACCCTTTCCCAAACCTTAAACCTTACCATAACCATTCGAAATGAGTGCCTAAACTTAACCTTTTGACATTTGGAGCAACTTCGAAAATTGACGTTTGGAGAACATGGACGAATGTCTAATTCTGCAGTGACACTGTGAGAACTTGTTTTTATTATGTGTGTGTAATAATATTTCACATAATAATAATATTATTGTGTGTGTGTGTGTGTGTGTGTGTGTGTGTGTGTGTGTGTGTGTGTGTGTGTGTGTGTGTGTGTGTGTGTGTGTGTGTGTGTGTGTGTGTGTGTGTGTGTGTGTGTGTGTGTGTGTGTGTGTGTGTTTGCATGTGCGGTGCATTGGAAGAATTGTTAATCCATTTTTGTTGCAAACTATTCAGTTAACCCACAACTGCGTGGCGACCCACGACTCCAACACCGTCATTAAGTTTGCCAACTACACAACGGTGGTAGGCCTGATCACCGACAATGATGAGACAGCCAGAGACCTGGCAGTGTGGTACCAGGACAACAACCTCTCCCTCAACGTGATCAAGACAAAAGAGTACGCCCCCATTCACATCACTGGGGCTATAGTGGAGCAGGTTGAGAGCTCCAAGTTCCTTGGTGTCCACATGACCAACAAACTGTCATGGTCCAATCACACCAAGACAGTCGTGAAGAGGGCACTACAACGCCTATTCCCCTCAGGAGACTGAAAAGATTTGGCATGGGTCCTCAAAAAAGTTATACAGCTGCACCATCGAGAGCATCCTGACTGATTGCATTATCGCCTGGTATGGCAACTGCTCGGCATCCAACCACAAGGCGCTACAGAGGGTCGTGCGTACGGCCCAGTACATCACTGGGGTCAAGCTTCCTGCAATCCAGAACCTCTATACCAGGCGGTGTCAGAGGAAGGCCCTAAAAATTGTCAAAGACTCCAGCCTCGCAAGTCATAGACTGTTCTCTCTGCTAACGCACTGCAAACAGTGCCAAGTCTACGTCCAAATGGCTCCTTAACCCCTAAACCATAAGACTACTGAACAGTTAATCAAATGGCTACCCGGACTATTTGCATTGACCCGCCCCCCCTTTTTTTACGCTGCTGCTACTCACTGTTTATTATCTGTTCATAGTCACTTTATCCCTACTTACATGTACATATTACCTCAATTACCTTGACTAACCTGTAGCCCCGCACATTGACTCGGTAACTGTACCCCCTATATAGCCTCGTTATTGTTATTTTATTGTGTAACTTTTTTAAATTTAGTAGATTTAGTAAATATTTTCTTAACTATTCTTTTTCTTAGAACTGCGTTGTTGGTTAAGGGCTTGTAAGTAAGCATTTCACAGTAAGGAAATAAAACTTAATTTGATAAGATTTATTATATGAAATATGCCGCCATCGGAGACAATGCTAACGCTTGTGTATCTTGGCTACATTGGTATTTACATTTGGTGAAAATTGTTTGTCAATTTCATTAAATAGCCTCTGATTGTTGGAGCTACCTGTTGTATGGTTAACTTGGGCTTTATAAAGGTTTATTTGTGAGTAAATCTGCATTTGATAATAGCCTGTGCCCGCCGACATCCCCGCATGTCACTGGTCTGAATGACTCCCACCGGCCTCTCTGGTGAAGTTAAAGAGAGGACCAGTGTTCAGTGCATGCGGTATGTTGTGCACCTGGACCAAACTGCCCACAGGCCTCTTTGACAGTTTTTATAAAGTGACAGAAAGCTTTATTTTCCTCTCAATGCTTAACCTGGACGTATGAATGCCATAAAACCTAAACAGGAAAATCCCTGGAAAGTCTCTCACTCTCCCTCTCATTCACTCACTTGTGTATTGTAACAACTACTTAACAACCCCCCCCCCCCCAAACCACACACACAGCTATACAAAGGGAGTGACCATGCAGCAACAGGTCTAATGATTAATGGTTCTAATTAGCAATAATTACCTCCCTCTTATTGGTGTGATTAACCCCATTGTGTGGTGTTGGGGAGAGTGTTGACATAAAGGAGACAGGGTTTCAGTGTCAGCCTTCTCTCAGTCCCCTCCCCTCTCCAAGCCCTGAGCCCTGGGCTTCGAGCAGCACTGACGGATCTCTGCCCGACAAGAGCTCATACTTTCCCTTTGAAATTCAGTGTATTATGGATGAACGTCTACTTCTTATGCATTCATTCTGTGCGGTTACAGGGCTAATTCTGCATGGTTACAGGGTTAAAACAGAAACGACTCAAAGGTTAACAGATAAGGCATTCATTACGATTGGTTAAGGTTAGGGCTATGGTTTGGGGAAGGTTTAAAACCCCCCAAAAATGTAAAAACGACTTGCTATTAGCAAGTATTCTCATGGCTTGCTAGAACATTGTGAACTGCGGCTGCACAGTGGTCTGAGGAAAACACTTTGATCACGAGTTCACGCCCAGTGCAGTTTTTTTTTTTGTGAGCACCGAGGTAGGCATGTATTGACGTTCCCAGGACCTTTTCAAACATCCAAAATCGAAGTCTACTTCTAGTGATCAGGCTGCTCTGCCGCCGCCGCAACGCAACGCCACACAACCCAAACCACAACAGAAAGTGTTTCTTCACAAAACAAACAGGGAGAGGTGGGCAGAGAGTGAGGGAGGAGAGGGAGGAGAGGAGAGTACAAAGAGCAGAGTGTGTGGGGGGGGGAGAGAGAGGCCGGGAGAAGCTGAGGGTGCTTACACAGCCGCCAGAGCAGTTTACACAGAACGGATGGAAACCTTACCTCAAATTACCACTTTAAATGATTCTGTTTCGTTTGGGCTTGAACAACATTATCATAAAGGATCAGATGGATGAGCTGCTGAATAGATGTTAGTTGGTGGGGGGTAATGTCATGGGAAATAATGTGGTGTCATCCAGCTGTCTGCTTCTCTGTGATATGGAGTATCTGTGGTCTCATCTCTGAGTGTTAGGTCCAGACCACCGACCTGGTCTCAGAGCATTTTGTGTTATTCTGTACGTTAATCGTTCTATCTTGAATGATATGTTAGATTTCGTATGGGATGTATTAATTCGTGGATGTCCATCACCCATTTTGTATGATATGTTATGAATTTACAAAACGTACGATATGTTACGAATTCTAGTTAGGTGGCTTAGGAGTTAGGTTAAAGGGTAAATGGTTAAGGTTAGGGTTAGGGGAAGGGTTAACTAAAAGGGTTAAGGTTAGGGTTAGGGAAAGGGTTAGCTAAGTAGTTACAAAGTAGCTAAAAAGTAGTAAATAGTTGAAAAGTTGCTAATTAGCTAAAATGATCAAGTTTTCTGTGATGAGATTCAAACTTTTGGGTTGCTAAACATTCACATTATACGCTGACCCATCCATTCTACTTTAGTTTTTGCTTTAAGTAACCATCTATCTTATGTAACCATATCAAACGTAACATATCCCACTCATTTGAGTGTCCCGGATTTTCGTTTAGTATGTTAAACCACATGACCAAAAGTTTGTCGACCATCTCATTCCAAAATCAGGGGCATTAATATGGAGTTGGTCCCCCCTTTGCTGCTATAACAGTCTCCAGTCCTCTGGGAAGGCTTTCCACTAGGAACATTGCTGCGGGGACTTGCTTCCATTTAGCCACAAGAGCATCTGTGAGGTTGGGAAATTATGTTGGGCGATTAGGCCTGGCCCGCAGTCAGTCGTTCCAATCCATCCCAAAAGTGTTTGATGGGGTTGGGGTCAGGGCCCTAGTGCAGGCCAGTCAAGTTCTTCCACACCAATCTCAATAAACCATATCTGTATGGACCTTGCTTTGTCCACGGGGGCATTATCATGTGGAAACAGGAAAGGGCCTTCCCCAAACTGTTGCCACAAAGTTAGAAGTACAGAATAATCTAGAATGTCATTGTATGCTGTAGCATTAACTTCTTGCGACTACAGGGGGTGCTGTTTTCTCATTAGCATAATTGCATTACAGATTAAACGGCTTCCTACTAAATTCTTTATCGTACAATATGCATATTATTACTATTATTGGATAGAAAACAGTCTCTAGTTTCTATAGGCGTTGGAATTTTGTCTCTGAGTGGAACAGAACTCATTCTACAGCAATTTCCCTGACATGGAGTCAGATTTCACACATTTTGGCCCCTGATCTGGAGTCAGTTTAAAGGCCACTGTGAACGCTATCAGGATACGGACACTGCTTACGTCTTCCCCTGGATGCCTTTACGTGATGACGATTTGAATGGTATCGATTGCGCAATCACAGCCCCTATAAAACAAAAACACGTGTAGGTAGGCACTCCTTTCCAGCTGCGTCGGACGCACGGTGGACACCGACCCGTTCTTTTTCCAAGCATTAGTGTAGCCAGTTATATTTCTCCGGTCATGTTTCTACTCGTTATAGGAGTTAAAAACATCATAAGGTAGTTAATTTAAACCGTTTTATAGCAATTTATATCCGTTTAGTGCGATTTTGGGACATTTATTTCTGAGACACTGTGAATCTCTGGGCACGGTTCCAGTTCATGCCGAACGCAATGGGCATTTCTACATGGCAAGAGGACAGCTTTCGACCAAAAGACGATTAGACCCAAGAAAGGATTCTTTGCCCAAGATTCTGATGGAAGAACAGCTCAAAGTAGGAACAATTTATTATGATAAATCGTGTTTCTGTCGAGAAATGTTAATCGCTTATGACGCCATGTTGTTTGACGTAGCTTCGCTTGGCGCAAACTGTATTGAAAAGTAAGGATAATTTAAAAAATGTAAATCAGCGATTGTATTAAGAATTAAATTGTCTATCAATCGCTGTCCACCCTATATTTTTTAGTCACGTTTATGAGTATTTATGTATACGACTAGATCACTGTCTAATATGGCGCACGACATTGTCTGACCAGCTGGGCAACTTTTGTCATTGTCTAACCATGATTTTGGTGGCTAAATATGCACATTTTCGAACAAACTGTATATGTATGTTGTAATGTGATGTTACAGGAGTGTCATCTGAAGAATTCTGAGAAGGTTAGTGAAAAAATTAATATATTTTGGCGATGTTTACGTTATCGCTCTCTTTGGCTAGAATCAATGCTCTGGTAACGTTTGCATATGTGGTATGCTAATATAACGATTTATTGTGTTTTCGCTGTAAGACACTTAGAAAATCTGAAATATTGTCTGTATTCACAGGATCTGTGTCTTTCGATTAGTGTATGCTGTGTATTTTTACGAAATGTTTGATGATTAGTAATTAGGTAAACACGTTGCTCATTGTATTTATTCTAGTCCATTTGTGACGGTGGGTGCAATTGTAAACTCTGATATCTACCTGAAATATGCACATTTTTATAACAAAACCTATCCTATACCATAAATATGTTATCAGACTGTCATCTGGTGAGTTTTTTTCTTGGTTAGTGGCTATCAATATCTTAGTTTAGCCGAATTGGTGATAGCACCTGATGGAGTAAGAAACTGATGGAGTTAGAAAAGTGGTGTCTTTTGCTAACGTGGTTAGCTAATAGATTTACATATTTTGTCTTCCCTGTAAAACATTTTAAAAATCTGAAATGGTGGCTTTATTCACAAGATCTGTATCTTTCATTAGGTGTCTTGGACTTGTGATTTAATGATATTTAGATGCTACTATTTAATTGTGACGCTATGCTAGGCTATGCTACTCAGTGTGGGGGGGGTGGGGGGTGATCCCGGACCCGGGGTAGATACTCGTGAAAGGTTAAGCTTTCCCTTCACTGGAACTAAGAGGCCTAGCCCGAACCACGAAAGACAGCCCCAGACCATTATTCCTCCTCCACCAAACTTTACAGTTGGCACTACTTCTCCTATTATCTGCCAATCCCAGATTTGTCCGTCGGATTGACAGATGGTGAAGCATGATTCATCACTCCAGAGAACGCTTTTCCACTACCCCAGCGTTCAATGGCAGCGAGCTTTACACCACTCCAGCCAACACTTGGCATTGCGCATGGCGATCTTAGTCTTATGTGCGGCTGCTCGGCCATGGAAGCCCATTTCATGAAGCCCCCGACGAACAGTTCTTGTGCTGACATTGCTTCCAGAGACAGTTTGGAACTCGGTAGTGTGTGTTGCAACCGAAGACAGACGATTTGAATGCATTACGCGTTTCAGCACTCGGCGGTTCAGTTCTGTGAGCTTGTGTGGCCTACCACTTCGTGGCTGAGCCGTTGTTGCTCCTAGACGTTTCCACTTCACAATAACAGCACTGACAGTTGACTGGGGCAGCTCTAGCCGGGCTGAAATTTGACGAACTGACTTGTTGGAAAGGTGGCATCCTATGGCGGTGCCACGTTGAAAGTCACTGAGCTCTTCAGTGAGGCCATTCTACTGCCAATTTTTGTCTATGGAGATTGCATGGCTGTGCGCTGGATTTTATACACCGAATGTTTTCTCCTGCATGGAACTGTACGGTGGATAGACTAAACTGGCACCCACTATCAGAGGAAGTTGCATTCTCTAACTATCCATTCCCCCAATGACTTCACCTTTGTGCAGTAATGTACTTTTCAAAGCTCTACAAACTCTGTGCTGCTTTTCGCTCCATTGAACTGTGCTGTGTAAAGTATACAGAGCAGGGCAGTGTGTTTGAGCTACTGTAATAGTTTTGACAGGAAGATATGGCTATTGTGGACAATGCTTACGGCAGTGCCCACACCCACAGGAAGGAAGTAGCAGGAGAACGTGATGCTCTGAACTGGACACATCCTGTGACTACAATGAGGAACGCTTAAGTGAGCTGTGACGACACTGACGTGGGGAAATGATTTGAATCATAAGCCATTAATTATTAACGCTGGATTCAATCCGTTTCACCGAAGTGTCGCGGAAGACCCGAGTTTAAAATGTAAAGATAATTTCCTATTGAGCCGACATATGCAGTGTTAACCGTGAATGTAGTCTCCACTATAGCCATATTGCCTTTAATTGTCAATTGTGCTATTGGTGGCTGTGCCGTTGCTCAGCACAGATGGTGCAGTTATCACAGGGCTGGAGTCATACACTGCCTGTCCCTGCTCTCTCACTCTACCCAGCCTGCAGCCCACTTTGGTCATTAGTCCTGAGAAAACACACACACGCACGCGCACACGCACACACGCACAGGCTCCCACTCGGGTGATTAACTGTCTCCTGATGGACCCAAGGTGCCCTGTTCCCTAAACAGGAAGAGAACAGGAAGTGGGTCATAAGTGTGTGTGACGGTAAACAACTTGCCGACAGTATTTGTGTTTTCTAATCGACTTCCTGTAAGAGAATTTAGTCAGGCGATGTTTACCTCCAATACACTGTGTAATGGACCAGGTGCTGTGGTTGTTGTTCTGGTTCACCGGAGGGCTCAACGGAGGAGGTCCGGTTCGCAGTATACTGACTACCACTCTCATGCACTGAGAGATTCCCATATTGGCCCAGAACACATGCATGTCAGTAAATTACAAGAGTTCTTCCCTGTATGACATGTCCTAGGAAGAACGAAATTGCGAAAAATGGGTCATTCTGATTAAGGTAGAATTTACAGCCAAAATGTGTCATCGTCGATACAAAAAGCTCCGCTTCAGCAATAGTTGCAGAGCATGAGGAATTCTATCGAAGGCACTGAGATGTTGGGAAATAATTACAGAGTTGGGTTAGGATTGTGTGGTTGATGTGTGATGAAGACCGAGCTGAGATGGCCACAACAATGTTGGTCTCTACCACAGGAGGTTGGTGGCACCTTAATTGGGGAGGATGGGAGTGTGTGCAATGGCTGGAGAGGAATGGGTGGAATGGTATCAATGGTTTCCATGTGTTTGATGCCATTCCATTCGCTCCCTTCCAGCCATTATTATGAGCCGTCCTCCCCTCAGCAGCCGCCACTGGTCTCTACTGAGAACCAAAGTAAATGTATGTGGTCAGATTGGCCATGTGTAGATGACCACAATATGTTGGCCTGGTCTCGACAGACAGCCAAAGTAATGTAAATGGTCAAATGAATAAAAACTACAGTGGAGCATAGAGACTGATGCCATAATGCTGTACAGTAAGAATGTTTTTCTCCATACATAACCACAATGTTAATATTGGAACAGATCATCCTATTGAGAGTGTGCGTAGGAGCTGTCCACAGCAGACCCAGTTCTCGCTCCCCCTAATTTGTGACGCAATGTGAAAGTCTTCCCTCTCACTCCCCAGGGAGGCGTGGGGCCAAAACCAGACTCCTCCGTGAGATGGATTACCCCCACGTCCCTTTATACCTCCTTCCACCCCTCCTTCCATCTGTCCCCTCATGGTGATTCATCTTAAATCTTTCACAGTGGAGCCTGCATAGCGACTCACTGTGAGGCAGTAGGCCCGTAGCCCAGCTCTGTCTGTCTGTCTTTACTTGTTATGCCTCTTATGTTACTGGCTCCTCCCAGTTATCTGTCCCTCACACTCAACCACACACCACTAATAACAAACTGCAGGGGATAGGGAGGACGTGGCCCTGGACCCGGGCTTACGGTACAGTAACGCAGGACTGGGATCAAGGATGGAGGGATGGAATATGTCATATCGGGATAAGTCCCATAGATTGAATGACGTATAACGTTCGCTCTGGGGACCTCTTGACTTGCTCTTGTCCTTTGGACCTGACTAACTATGATGAGAGTTATGTTACTAATATACTTTCTATATGTGATACTTTGTGCTAGACGGGATACAGTGCATGACTCAGACTGCCGGAGGCAAATCTACAATGGGATTTAGGCAAATCCCTTCATTTACCTCATCATATTTCTACTTGAAATGTGTTTAGGGACATTCATAAGTACTGATAGTGGTCATGTTACAGTGTACTGGGATGTTCATGTGCCATTGAGTTGCTGCGGTGCATGTTAGATATGGATCTCTCGTACAATGTCTATCCTTTTTGTTGATGCATTCAACCAAGGGTTTGATGATAATATAGCTAAATAAATGGGGATAGTGGATATCCTTGCTTCCTCCTTCTAGCACTGTAGACCAGTGGTTCCCAAACTTTTTATAGTCCCGTACCCCTTCAAACATTCAACCCCTAGCTGCGTTCGCCCTCTAGCACCAGGGTCAGCGCACTCTCAAATGTTGTTTTTTGCCTTCATTGTAAGCCTGCCACACACACACTATACGAAACATTTATTAAACATAAGAATGAGTGTGAGTTTTTGTCACAACCCGGCTCGTGGAAAGTGACAAAGAGCTCTTATAGGACCAGGGCACAAATAACATTATAATAATAATCAATAATTTTGCTCTTTATTAAGCCATCTTACATATAAAACTTTATTTGTTTATTGAAAATTGTGAACAACTCACCACAGGTTAATGAGAAGGGTGTGCTTGAAAGGATGCACATAACTCTGCAATGTTGGGTTGTATTGGAGAGAGTCTCAGTCTTAAATCATTTTCCACACAGAGTCTGTGCCTGTATTTAGTTTCATTCTAGTGAGGGCCGAGAATCCACTCTCACATAGGTACGTGGTTGTAAAGGGCATCAGTGTCTTAACAGCGAGATTTGCCAAGGCAAGAAACTCTGAGCGCTGCACAATCAAGAAATCTGGCAGTGGCTTCTGATTAAATTACATTTTCACACAACTGCGTGTTACAATTTTGATGAGCCTCTCTTTTTCAGATATCGGTAAGTGGACTGGAGACAGGGCATGAAAGGAATAATGAATCCATTTGTTTGTGACATCCATTTCATGGAAAGTACTTGCGTAATTGCGCAACTCACTCAGGTGCTTCGCTATATCACATTTGACATTGTCCGTAAGCTTGAGTTCATTTGCACACAAAAAATCATACGATGATGGAAAGACCTGTGTGTTGTCCTTGTTAATGCAGACAGAGAAGAGCTCCAACTTCTTAATCACAGCCTCAATTTTGTCCCGCACATCGAATGCAGTTACGGAGAGTCCCTGTAATCCTAGATCCAGGCGAGAAAAAACATCACCCAGATAGGCCAGTCGTGTGAGAAACTCGTCATCATGCAAGCGGTCTGATAAGTGAAAATTATGGTCAGCAAAGAAAACTTTAAGCTCGTCTCTCAATTCAAAAAATGTGTCAATACTTTGCCCCTTGATAACTAGCGCACTTCTGTATGTTGTAAAAGCTTTACATAGTCGCTGCCCGTATCATTGCATAGTGCAGAAAATACACAAGAGTTCAGGGGCCTTGCTTTAACAAAGTTAACCATTTCACTGTAGTGTCCAAAATGTATTTCAAGCTGTCAGGCATTCCCTTGGTAGCAAGAGCCTCTCGGTGGATGCTGCAGTGTACCCAAGTGGCGTCGGGAGCAACTATGCACACGCGTTACCACTCCACTATGTCTCCCTGTCATGGCTTTTGTGCCATCAGTACAGATACCAACACATCTTGACCACCAAAGTCCATTTGATGTCACAAAGCTATCCAGTACTTAAAAAATATCCTCTCCTGTTGTCCTGGTTTCAATTGGTTTGCAAAAAGGTTTCATCGAGTTGTGAGATAGTACTTTTGCACGTATAACACACTGTGGCTGAAGAAAGGCACTACTCCCAATATAAGTGAACCCCAAATCAATGTAGTTCTCATCATATTTGCGCCTCTTCGATGGTCCAACATCCCTGTCTGCTGTTCGGTGCTTTCCCGGGTAAGGGGGCAGTAGCTCTTCGGCTGCATCAGATTCACAACTGTCAGTGTCCATGCTAGCTGGGCTAACAACAAATGTAGAATCACTCACGCTAGTGGAATGTGGTCGTGGAAGCAGAACAACTTGGGTCGTCGACAGGTGCAGGTGTAGTACTGTTGGTAGTAGTATTTAAAAGTATTGCTTTAACATCTTTTAATGCATTTTTATCTTATTAACACTTTGTTCTAGCTAGCTATTTGTGTAGGTAGCTATCAAGTAAACACAATCGGGCCTTACTTTTTTTAACCATTTATCAATTTTCGAGCAAACGGAATGAGCGGCAGCCATGTTTGGCTACATACGGACCGTTAGTGGAATTCGCTTGAGAGAGTAACTGTTAATGTAATTGGATATGAATTATTTGACTAGGCTACCTGTATTTGACATTGTGTTGTTATTTTGCTAGATGGTTGAATTTTATTTTTGGCAGTGAAACGAGGCTACTCAGGCGAGAAAAAAACTCACCTAAATGTATAGCCCCGTTGGAAAATATAAATGGACTGTTTGAAAATGTTAAGAAAATTATTTTCATTAAGAAAATAAAATGTGAATCACATTTTTATTTGGCGTACCCCCGACGGCATTGAGAGTGGGCTGACCCCGGTGCTAGAGGGGGTACGCAGCTGGAGGGTGAATGTTTGAAGGGGTACGGGACCATAAAACGTTTGGGAACCACTGCTCTAGTTGATCGATTGAGTCTTTTCGTTCTTATTTTACTTCCACAGGTTTGGGCCAGTCTACTCTGCCTCTATGTCTGTGTGTCTGAGTCCCACCAGAGGAGAGGTCAGGTCTGCCCCTGGCTCTGCTGGCTGCTGTGGAGCGTCAGTCACACAAACTGACTGTCAGGCCTAGGACTCTGTCCCCATCTCCTGTGTGCCAGAACACGAGGCTGTGAGTTTGACTGCAGGTTGGGGCTCGAGACTGAAATCTGATCCGGGAACAGACTCCTCAACTCCTCTCACGTCTGATTAAGTTGAACACTTTAAGGACTTAAGAGACTACACAGTTGTCAAAGACTGTTGGGCTGTTTGGATTGGGCTCTGTGGATGTTGGTCTTTCTCCCTGGTGTATTTTCATTGATTACGCTGTAGAACGACTGACTGACTCTTGTTAAAGCGATGACTACTAGGGTTTTTAACCATGCCAAATGAAGCTATACTCTATGGTAAGCGATGGCAAACAAAACATATGACGGCGTGTTGTTGCAGATAAACGTGCCGGTATTTGTAGACCTTAATAAACCACAATGTGAACATTAGTCTGAACATGGCACATTCATGGAGCAGCTGTATCTCTTATTAAGACAGCATCAACAGACAGGGTGTGTTTGTCTATGAAACAACCAACAGTTACGAGTGTATTTGAGTGATGCTTGAGTGGGCCTGTGGTTGTGGGATTGTAGTGTTTTATAAGGTATTGGGTTTATGTAAAGTGTGTTTGTGGGATGTTATACAGGGATAGTGGTTGTGTAAGTAACCCGCTCCTGAAACTGTTAGCTTGGACGTTAAGACGTGCGTCACTTGAGTGGGTTGAGTTACTGACGTGATCTTCCTGTCTGGGTTGGCGCCCCCCCTTGGTTTGTGCTGTGGTGGAGATCTTTGTGGGCTATACTCGGCCTTGTCTCAGGATTGTAAGTTGGTGGTTGAAGTTATCCCTCTAGTGGTGCGGGGGCTGTGCTTTGGCAAAGTGGGTGGGGTTATATCCTTCCTGTTTGGCCCTGTCCAGGGTATCATCGGATGGGGCCACAGTGTCTCCTGACCCCTCCTGTCTCAGCCTCCAGTATTTATGCTGCAGTAGTTTATGTGTCGGGGGGCTAGGGTCAGTTGGTTATATCTGGAGTACTTCTCCTGTCTTAGCCAGTGTCCTGTGTGAATTTAAGTATGCTCTCTCTAATTCTCTCCTTCTCTCTTTCTTTCTCTCTCTCGGGGGACCTGAGCCCTAGGACCATGCGTCAGGACTACCGGGCATGATGACTCCTTGCTGTCCCCAGTCCACCTGGCCTTGCTGCTGTTCCAGTTTCAACTGTTCTGCCTGCGGTTATGGAACCCTGACCTGTCCACCGGACGTGCTACCTGTCCCAGACCTGCTGTTTTCAACTCTTAATGATCGGCTATGAAAAGCCAACTGACATTTATTCCTGATTATTATTTGACCATGCTGGTCATTTATGAACATTTTGAACATCTTGGCCATGTTCTGTTATAATCTCCACCCGGCACAGCCAGAAGAGGACTGGCCACCCCTCATAGCCTGGTTCCTCTCTAGGTTTCTTCCTAGGTTTTGGCCTTTCTAGGGAGTTTTTCCCAGCCACCGTGCTTCTACACCTGCATTGCTTGCTGTTTGGGGTTTTAGGCTGGGTTTCTGTACAGCACTTCGAGAAATTAGCTGATGTACGAAGGGCTATATAAAATAAACTTGATTTGATTTGATATTCTGTAGGCTTCTGTTTTTCTCAGAAGTCCTTTTCTGGCCTGTTTTAGTGTACATTTGAGTTGATATGTCTTTAACACAATGGAATAGGTTGACAATTGTGCACTGAGGGTTATGGTCCAGCATATCACTATACAACATCTCCACAGCATCCATATTAGGAAATCTCTCAATACGTTATGGCTTCATCTTCTAACAGTGTGCGAGAGGCTCTATCCCACCCTAGCACCCAGGCTTCCTCAACAGAGGGAAACGCATTGAAGGAGACGCGCACCTGTTTAAGCTAAGCCCTGGTGGCAGCTAATGAGCTGTGACTGTAACCGGTGTGCAAGGCTGATTTGTAACGAGCTAAAGGCTTTAAGTGAAATGGCTACAGCAGCTGGAGTTCCCATCACCCGCTGCTGCATGGCTAAAGGGGGCTTATGGGGGATGCTAAGGCCCTTTGACGAAGGCAACATTGTACCACTCCGGAGCTTTCTTTCACACAGTAGAGAATGACGACAGAATTGGCTAGGGTGTCTTACCATTTCAGGACAGGCTCTGTGGATGTGCTCAGTGTGTCAAGGCGTTTAGGTGGTTGGGGTTGGGTTTATGAGAGCATGCCTGTTGCAACACCGACAACAAACTCCACTGCTTCGAAGCTGTTATCCAGATATTACTGTGGCAAGTATGCTACAATTACATGCACGAGTACCTTAATTGACAACGGTGAGGGCTGGGGTTCGCCAACTGGGAGTTGAAAAGAGTGACCATAAAAGAAAATCCTGGAAAAATCTGACATTGGGAAAAAGCAAACATAAAATACACCGAAACCTTTGCAGGTGTACAAACCGTATGTTGTTGATTTACACTCAAATGGTGCATGTCTCTATGCTTAGCGTTGGTAAAACAGATGGTTGATAACTAGAGGCTCATTTCTAGGCCCTTTCGTTAGAACTTATTTATGTCTTCATTGCCAGTGGACAAGCTCTGCTTTGGCAGCCGTGTTTATTCGCAGAATAAAATGGGTCTTTACAGAGTAAAATGGGTCTTTTCTTCTCCCTAAACCAATTGTTGTTTTTACCCCAGACTCAATCCAGTCTCTTTCAGACTCATTGAGACGTTGCTCAATGATAGCGTTTAAATTGATTCGACATGCTTCATTAGCCTGCTCCAAATAGAGCCAACAACAGACAAAACATTGAACGCTGCACTGCCAGACGACAAACAGACAAACTCAAACACAAAACAGCCGCTGATCCCCAGACACAAATACGTACTGCAAACACATGGATGCACGCAAGCAAGAATCCATGTGCGCACACACACACACGCGGGCGCACGTGCACACACACACGCGAGCATGTGCCCTCGTTCACCCACAAACACACACACGCACACGCACACACACACACACACACACACACACACACACACACACACACACACACACACACACACACACACACACACACACACACACACACATAGTCTGGTCTGTCTGAGTGATACAGGATCCCTGGTTCAGATCAACAACACCCCACACCTCAACCCCCACCACACCCACAACTGCTCGAACCCACTCCCTTAAACCCCACCCAGCTCCACAAACCCACGGCTCTTAACGCCACCGCACCAAAGCTCGCCACCCTAAGAGTTTTTGACCACAGAAAGACGTCTGGGAATCAGAAAGAGAATGCGGAGTCAGAGGTTTTACGTTAGAAACAAAAAACTGTATTAATATGTTAAATAGCATACACTTACACCGCATGCAGGAGAGCTCATTAAATAAGACATAAATACAGCAAACATTTACATTAGGCCCTATAAAAGAGACCCCTCCAACGAGTTACAAACCACACATATCAACGACTGGAATTCTCACTTTGTTACAGTTCAACATTGACACTTTGAACACAAAGTATGTCAGAAACACCATTTTTTTCTTCAAACTACTGCTGATAGTAGCTGCAGGATGGAGCGCCACAAAAATCTAAAAACAGGCAAAAACAAATTACATTTTGGCAGCAAAAGCTTTTTCATTGTTTTATTCATATTCACTGTACTATTTGTGTTGATACCCCTTGAATACTGTTTTGTCCCATAGCTGTGAACAATAAGCTTTTGGGTTGTGTGGAGCATTTTCTCTTTTATCCAAGGCTATATTAATGGCTTTTTTTAATAACCAATCAGAATAAGACCTGGTAGGCCTCTGTATAGCGAACAGCTCAAGGCAGCCCTAATCTACTCAAGTCATCAACAGTCGAAACATGATTAGATGGGACGACTGCTCGAGATATAATGCTTTATCTCATGTTAACTCATTGACACACCAATCATGAACTAAAACGTTAGGATTTAGAAATAATTGACAAAAAAGGCCTAGGGGACTTGGGCTATTTAACAACGCTCTCTCCTCCATCACATTCTGGTTGGTTTAGAAGATACGATCAGAAACAATATTTGGAGAGAAAGCAACTGGGCTCACTTTTCTCAAACTAGGAAAATAAACGGAAAGATTGAGCGACGCTTGTGTTACATATTCTGAAGTCACTCTCATAGGCAGGAAACAACGTGCCACATTTCCAAATAGTTACTTCACACAAACGGATTCCGGATTTTTACAGAACTGTGTGTTGTGTATACTGGCACTTCAAGCTCTCCTTTTTTCGCCAGTGCCCGTATTCCTCCACCACCCTTTCCTTCTTTTCTTTCTCTTCCTCCACCTCGTCCTCCACCTCTTCCTCCTCTACAGGCACGTTTGTATGCCAGTGAAAGCAACCAAGGCACGGGAGCAAGTGGGAGTTGTTAAACTCCACACTTCTCCTGGCTGCCTTCGCAAGCCAACCAAGGAGGATCGCATAGCTGTCCCCTGACCCCCACCCACCCACATTAACCCAACTCATTTAATATCCCTTCACCATCCATTGTAAAAAAACACCCATACTGTCTACGACCCCATTCACTGCCCCCTATTCCTTATTTAGAACCCAGCCCAATTTCCTACCCTCACCTCTATCCCCTCACCCCTGTCCCATCCTCCTTGTCCCTTCACTCCTCTGACCCCCCCCCCCCTTTCCCTACAACCAGTGCCCTTGAAAGGAGAGCTTTCAGCGATGTCTGTCAGTGAAAACATTGTCTTTTAACAACAGAGCGAGAAAGATCATGGCTAATCCTGTATTTAAATAATGAACCAGTGTTTACAAAGCACCAGGGGAACATTCAGCCAGTGCCAACGACCCTTTTATTCTCCTTCCATTGTCAGGAACGACACAACTAGGAATGGTGGGAACTGGAGTCTAGCTGATAAAACAAACGGGCCTTTTCTCTGTTGAACCGTCAACAATCGTCTCACGAAAATGTTCAGTTGAAGCAATGCTCCGGCGCGTTGTTATGGCTGAGTGTGTGATGGGCGATGTGTGAGTGCACGTATGTGTCCACTCAACGCTGCATGCTTGAGAATGTACTGTACGGTTGTGAATGACGTTCAGGGTGATGGGATTACACTGCTAAACACAACGGCGCTTCGGTGTTCTAGAACCTCTTTGAAGGCAATACTGTGCATGAAGTGAGCCACAGAACCCTTTTTTAAAAATTCTATTAAGCCCCATTTCTTCAAGAAGAAGTATGATGAGGTGCAGGGTAAGGCAAACGGACTGGAGGTGATGTTTTAAGGGGTACATCATGTGGAATGGGCTCATGGAACAAAGAGAGATGGGCGCCATAAGGGGTCTAAGGTCATCAGTTGTAGCAGTCCAACCCCACACAGTATTTACAGCACGGTACAGTCAATCCATAGTCATATACAGAGTCACTGACGTTGCAATGGAGAGGAGGAGGGGTCCCTTGGTGAAAACAGTTGTGGGTTTCTTCATGAAGTCAATGGGAGTTGATGAGTGCCATGAGTCCCTGTCTCTCTCTCTCCCCCCCCCTCCCCAGTCCACATCAGTCTCAACCCTTAACACTACAGTCTGTTGGCAGTGTCTCTCTTCCTGCAATACATGCAACTACCACCTCTTCCTTTTCTCTCTCAGTCTCTCATTAATCGTGTCATGCGGTCCTTCTCTCAGTCCTCTATTTCCTCCCCCTCTCCGTTCCTCCCTCCTCTCTACGGCTGTCGGCTGCTGACGTCCCGCGGCGTCCGGTTGCGTTCCCCGGAGCCCTTGTTGCGGGCCTTGCGTGCGCTGTCCTGCGCCTGCCGGTACTTGTCCAGCATGCTCTTGTGTTTGCGCCGCAGTTTGTCGTTGCACCACAACCTCTCGCAGTACTCCTCCACGTGCGGCAGGTTGGACGGGCCAATCAGCTGCATGATGTCCTTGAACCAGGAGCGCGGTTGGCTGAGGGGGCCGGTGCTCCTGTGAGAGTGGCAGGGAGGCCAGGCCCGGTAGCCCTTCGCCCCCTGGGGACCGTCGAGGGGGGCGTCGTCACGGGCCAGCAGCTCGCTCAGTGTGTCCCCTTGCAGGACCTCCAGAGAGAGGCGGGTGAGGGTCTGGGTGAAGCCGTGCTCGCGTGAGCGACACACGTACACACCCTCGTCCTGACGGAGCACACGGCGGAACAGCAGGCCCTGCTCCGTACGCATCACCCGCTCATCCAGCTTCACCTGAGAGGTGGGGAGGGAGGGAGGGAGAGAGGAAGCGAGGGAGGGAGGAAGGAAGAAATATCGGGATAAGAAGAACAGATAGAAGAAAGAGGGGTTAAGTGAGATGGAGGGATGATGAGGTATGGCACAGAAAGGAAGGAGGGGAGGGGAGGAGGGGGATGGGATGGGGAGGGGGCAAAGTCCAAGCTGCACTTTTTTTTGCTCTTTTCTCAGCTTGGGTGGCTAAGAAGAAGAATTTTGCCATGAAATTCATCAACTCTTGTTTTTTCGTCCGATCTCTCTGCCGGGGCATGTGTTCGTGCCAAAGCAAACAGGGCAGCATGTTCTCTCCAAATGAACAGCTGAGAGCCAACAATTATTTGGTGGGAAATAGAGAGCTGCTCTAATGCCTTAATACTGTACTTACATGCTTGACTGAAACACTCGTTTAAGCCTTGGGAAACCACAGAAACCCTGGCATGGGAGAAACTGGTGCTTTACTGTACATGTGACAGGTCACTGAGCAGGAGCGGACCTGACTTGACTCTCGCTCCTACTAAAACTTCCCATCTCTCAGTCTCTCTCAAACATCCCCTTAAATCGTCCCCTGAAGTACTGACTCGGCCCTCTCGTCTCAGTTTCTTCACTTGTTCTCTTTTTCTCTCATACCTCGTATTGCTCCATCTCTCGCTCTGTCCTCCATCAGACTCTCTCTCTCCCTCTGCCTCCCTCTCTAACGCTCTCGCCATCCCTCCACCTCTGTCTCTCACACACTCTCTCACTCTCTCTCTCCCCCTCCATCCGTCCCTCTATCTCACCTCCTCCTTGCGGTCGTCTCGTTGGAGCAGCCATGTGACGGTGGCCTGAGGGGAGCGGGGGACACACTCCAGGAAGGTGCTGTTGTTCTCTGCCCCGTACACAACCCTTTCCTCTGTCACATCCAGCCCCTCCACTGCAACACACAATAGGTACAATATGCATTAAAACACATACACTTAAAACTGTGATCTGCAGAGCATGTTGTGGTCTCAAGTAGGCCCTGTGACTTTGGTCGTGCCGTCTTCGGCTATGGCAGACACTAAATCTCCCTTCTTAGCGCCTTTATTCAATGTTAGTGTGATACAATCCAAAACTAAACCACTCCTTGACCTGGGAGAGACCTTTCATCACCCCTCACGCACGTCTTCAGGTGAGCAAACACATCCTCCGCTCCTCTGACTGCTAAAAATGTCTGTCTTTTGTTCCCACCCTCTGCCTGTCAAGCGATGCTCCCCTCTCCCACACGATGACAGACCGACGAGGATCTGTCTTCTCAGCACAGGTGAGACGAGATTCGGTGAAGTTTCTCCGTAAACAAAACATTACTTGGTCAATTCAAAGGTCCTTCAAATGACGACCCTCTCCTTCAGCCCAAGATGTGTGTGTGTGTGTGTAATGTAATTTCCTATACAGCATTACCAGTATGGGTGTGCATTTCAAGTGTGTTTCATACTCATCTCATCCCGTAAGAAACACGGACAAGGAAGCAAAATACAGCCCAACGTGTGCATGTTTGAGATCCTCTGTGTTTCTAGGTTGTGTTAAATGTCTGTCTACAGTATATACAAATGAGGGTTGTTTAACATACAGCATGTTTCATGTTGCTATCCCTCTGGTTCCCAACTGAGGGAGAGACATGGGCATGACGCCTCAGTCAAACACAGCTTGTATTCCAGCTGATAACAACTTTCCTCTAGACCTGACACTGGGCTATACAATATAAACTACACATGATTTATGCTGGCCTTTGGTCGTTCAACCTATAAGCTGTTTACAGTTTGTGTCTTGTTCGCTCTCCCCTAAGCCAAAATCAGAGATCCTATTTATATTTCTATCTCTAAAGACCCAGGGTGCATCCAATGCACCCTATTCCCTATACAGTGCACTACTTTTGACTAGAGTCCTGGTCAAAAGTAGTGCACTATGTAGGGAACAGGGTGTCATTTGGGATAAAGACCCAGTGTTTGTCCTCCCTCACCTCTCAGAGTCAACTGCTTCTCAATGGACGAGTTTGACCTCTGTGACCTCCAGGAACAAATACCCTGGGTTCATTTCCGCTTGGCCACCATGACAGCCAGACCCCCCCCCCCTCCCCCCCCACCCCTCAGTATACACACCATTGTAATAACCATTTCTCAACAGGATATTAGCGTGCCCTACTTTCCCACAGGGGCACTTGGCTTGTTGTCTCAGTACTGTATCTAATTTTCACATACTCTATCATCTTCACTCTTTTTTAATTCCTTTCCGCATTCCTTCCTTTTTACAAATCTTCTCTCGTTCTTTCCCTCTCTCTCTTCCTTTTTCTCTCCACCACCCCCTTTTCTCTTTAAGTCACTGCCCCACACTCTCGCTGTCTCCCTCTTTCTCTCCCCCGATACCCCCTTCTCCCCCCACCCCCTCACTCCCTCATTCCACCCTCCTTTCCTCCCTCTCCCTCCCCCTCTCTCACCACTGAGGTTCTGTTCCATACACTGCAGAGACAAGTTGGCCGGCCGCCCTCACTCCCCCCTCCCCCCACCCCCCTCCTCCTCTCTCACCACTGAGGTTCTGGTCCATACACTGCAGGGCCGGGTTGCCGTGCCTGATGTCCTGGCGGCGATAACGACGTTTGCTGAGCGAGGTGTAGCGGGTGCAGGAGGTGCCGTCCCAAGCGCAGTAGGGATCTCTGGCCAGGCAGCATTCCGCACAGGCCTTACCATACGTCTCACACCTGTGGAGCCTCAGCTGAGCCACACCCAATGGAGAACCCACGAACAGTGCTTGCTATGTGGGGAAAGGGATCAGAGTACAACCAGAGAATGAGAATGGAAAGTCTAGGCTATAGGATTTATCATAAAGTAGGCTTCAGTGCGTACAGGCCTTCTCTAACTAAATGTGAACTGGGATAAAGAAGGAACATTTCCTCACCCTTTTTACTGAGATGTCCAAAGAGGTAATGGGAGTTGGCACCTTGATAAAAATGAGAATGTTACATTAAATTCGCATTCAGCCTTTGTGAAAGGGTTTAGCTTTGAAATATACAGTGGGGATATGAAGCGGAGGAGGAGGAGGAGGAGGAGTAGGAGGAGGAGGAGGAGGAGGAGGAATAGGGGAGAAGGAGGAGAAGTACGACGTTATCTAGTTACCTTAAAGACCTGCAGCTCCTCCAGAGTGACCTCCTCTGTGTCCAGAGAGTTGCCGCTGCGCAGGGCGATGACCTTCAGCACCGTGCCTGTGTCTGGGGTCAAGGGTCAAAAAACGGTCAACTGAGCAATCACAAGACAAACTGGTTTCCTAACCAGTCACCACTATGTCTAACGACAGAAAACGCCTACGTGTGAGATATTTGTGACTGACCTGTGCCTATGAACATGACGTCATACTGTCCATCCTCCGCCTCCACACGGTCCACCACAATTTGTTTGAGGCGGTAGGGCACGTTGGCCTTGACCAGCACAGGCTGCCTCATGGCTGGGTACACCGGACGCCACATCAAGGGGTGCCCCCGGGCAAACTGAAGCACTGTGTCTGGGAAGTCCTTGGTACTGCCAAACTGTCTGCCAGGCTGGTTGGTTATTTTACTGGGGCACTGGAGACAGGAGGAGAGAGAGAGGAACTCTTAGGTCGTCATGTCATAAAAACGTATGATTTGTCTGAAACGTAAAACGGTTTTAGGGGAATGTGCTTTATGCACCAGCGTTTTTAGAGGTCACTTGATATGTCATATGGTAAGTGAGGTCTGTGTTTTTCTGTGACTCCCTGACAATGTTTGGCTGGGAGTCATATTCAACACTGTGCTTGTGAAGATTTCGTCAAATCCTGACATAACACTGACTAACCATGAGGCCTTTTTGACAGCGTTGAAACGTATCATTTCAGTTCATGTAAGTTGGAATTGACATGGAATTTCACCACAAGACGCCTATTTAAATTCCTGAATTGACTGGAATTCGTGAGGAACTGATCCCAACTCTGATGTCTGACCAAGCAGTAACTAGGCACTCTAACCGCTTGCAATCACTGGTAAGAGCTACAGTAAGTGAAAACGGGTGCATTTCTATCTACATTTCATCTACCCTATCTACTAAGTGTGCACAGCCACTAAGCGCTAAATCACAGCAAAGTGCGCAATTACACAATAGCCTTCAGAAACAGTACAGTGTTCTCTGTTAGCGGTCGGAGATGACAGCCACATGTCTCCACAGTGCAAAGACAGAGGTAGCTGGCCAAATGGCACCCTATGGGCCCTGGTCAAAAGTAGTGCACTACCCCTATTGGCCCTGGTCAAAAGTAGTGCGCTGAGTGTACAAAACATGACATAGACTGACCAGGTGAATCCAGGTGAAAGCTATGATCCCTTATTGACGTCACCTGTTGAATCCACATCGATCAGTGTAGATGAAGAGGAGGAGACGGGTTAAAGAAGGATTTCTAAGCCTTGAGACAATGGATTGTGGATGTGTGCCATGCAGAGGGTGAACGGACAAGACAAAATATTTGGGTGCCTTTGAATGGGGTGTGGTACTAGGTGCCAGGCACACCGGTTTGACTGTGTCAAGAACTGCAACGCTCCTGGGGTTTTCAGGCTCAACAGTTTCCTGTGTGTATCCAGAATGGTCCACCACCCAAAGGACACCCAGCCAACTTGACACAACTGTGGGAAGCATTGGAGTCAACATGGGCCAGCATCCCTGTGGAACGCTGTCGACGCCTTGTAGAGTCCACGCTCAGATGAATTGAGGCTGTTCTGAGGGCAAAAAGGGATGCAACTCAATATCAGGAATTTGGTGTTCCTAATGTTTTGTGCACTCAGTGTATAGGGAATAGGGTGCTATTTGGAGCGCACCCAGAGCCAAGTCAGTCAGCTCTATACTGATAGAGTCACTTAGGGTGTCTATGGATCATTGGTGATCCTCAGGAATGAGCAGACTGTAGCAGACTGTAGCAGACTCCACCAGCATAAGGAGAGTGTCAGTATAGGACCATTTAGATAACCCTGGTAGAGCCTGTAACAATGTGAGGGAGGGTAGACCTGGGGAGGGCTGAGCCCAGGCTGTGGGATATCAGAATGAACTACATCAAGCTAAAACCAGGCTCTGTTGGTGAATACAGCTAAAAGCTGGACAGAATCCCTGGACAGGAATCCAGGTGAGATTGCTTCCATTGTGTCTTCTTCTCTTAACCTTTTCAGTGAGTTTTCATTAAAAGTTGTTGGAAGAGAGATTGTTGAGGGTAGAACCATGAATGACTTGATGGCAGGGGTTATAGTGAGGTTTCTCTCCCTCCTTCCCTCCCTCTCTCTCTCTGGGTTGTTCTGGGCCAGGACATTCTTCTTAATCAGGCCTGTGTGTGTGGAGTAAAACCACAGAGGTGCCGACTCTGCTCTGACACTAGGGCCCTAAATGAGGCTAAATTACAGCGATGCGGATGAGAGGAGAACATGAGACAGAGCTGCTGAGGGGAGAGGAAAACCAGGAGGACCAACAGAAACCACAAGGTCTCAGCTGGACTAGCTCTTTATCCCTCTGTTGGAGTTTATCCTGCTCTTTTTCCCCTCATTTCTCTCTCTCTCCCTCTCTCTTTCTCGCTCTCTCTCTCTCTCCGGTTTGAACACCTGCTCTCTCTCTCACACAAGCAGGCTGACAAGGAGGCTGTAATATATTGCTATGGTGTGGATACGTCACAGTAGCCTGCAGCAGGGTATTCTGAGGGAACTACTCACCACCCCAGGTCTTGGATAGGGTACTCTGCCCTCGTAAGCCCCCCACTGGTAGTCAGGTCCCTCCTTGTGCGCAAACGGCCCGTTGAAGGCTTCCCGGATGTCTGCCATGCGATACACGCACACTGCAAAGCCCTGGAACACGTTACTAGGGGAGAGAGGAACGTTTAATGTCAGTGACTGATTTCGCCATGGTTGAGTTCCTCTGTGGTACACGTTAAAGCTACAGACTGGGACTCGAAACACAACAAAATGGCCGCCCCGCCGCTTGTTTTGGTAAACAGCTGAGCGATGGAGCCGGAGAAATGTAACCACTCTCAAATTCATAGACGGAGCTGTGGATGTGTGCAAACGTGTGTGTGGAGCGCACCTGATGGTGCTGAAGATGGCGTAAACATCTGGGTTCTTCTCATCCTTGCCTCTGAGCAGGAAGATACCCTCTGTGAAATACAGAGTACTTTTGTGAGTGTGTTCAAATGTCGTGCCTGTCAGCGTAAATTGTTTGCATAAATGATTTGTGCAAGTGTGCGCGTGCGTGTGTGTGTCTCACCCAGCTCGTCGAAGTGTGTGTTGATGCCATGAGGCCCAGGTACCGAACACACCAGTCTGGCCTTGATGAAGGTGCTCCATTTATTCACCAGAACTCTCTGTCCACCTGCGTCATTCTACAGGAGGACACAGACAACACACCACCATCACCGTGATCATCACCACCGTCACTAACACATCTCTATCATGCAGAGAACACACACACCATCCACGGAGAATATCCAAACACTCCATTCTCTGTAAGGGAAGAGAGCGAGCGACCGAGAGAGAGAGAGACAGAGAGAGCGAGCCTAGTGGCTCACACTGTCTAGACATACAGTATCATTCTCAATACGAGACAGACAAAGAACAACCATTATCTATACAGCAGCAGGACACATGAAAAGCAGAGCAGAGCACCTGTAGAGCACATTCACACAACAACACATTAGATCACAGGAGCACACGGCTAACTACCTCTGGCTGGCCTCTCCTGTGGGAAAGTTGGCTAGTAAGCCCTTCTATAACCACACGCTGGACAGCGGGGAGCCAGAGAGCACGGGTTATGGAGATATAATCACAGGAGCTTTTCTTCTCCTCCATACTGTATTGTATAGTATTGTTGTAGAGCTAGCGTACAGGCAGACATGGTTGTTTAATAGACACCGGGGCTGTGTAAGCTGTCCGGGATCAGATCAAACACAGATAGTTGCTTTCTTATTTTCTTGGCAGGATCTGGTTCTGGTGGAACTGATAATAACAGACAGTGTTTAACAATGCCTTGGGGAGGAGTACGGAGGAAGAAATACACTGTATATGTATGGAGAGATATTTGGGGGGGATTGGCGGGCCTGTGTGTGTGTGTGTGTGTGTGTGTGTGTGTGTGTGTGTGTGTGTGTGTGTGTGTGTGTGTGTGTGTGTGTGTGTGTGTGTGTGTGTGTGTGTGTGTGTGTGTGAACCATACACTTATAAGTGTGAGCATAGGAATGCTACTCTATGTATTGACTAGACTCTGAAGCAGAGTCTCTTGGGGACACCTGTAGTTAGCTGTGGTGTGCGTGTATGTGCACGTGCGTATGCATGTCAGAAGGGATGTATGACTGTGTGAGAGAGATGGGAGGTATGCACGCTCTGACTCTTCATACCAGAGCACATCCGACAGCTGTGTGTGTATGGACATAGAAAGACGCCAATTGCTGGGGAATGTCAGCTCTCCCGGCCCGCCAGCCGGACGCTTGTCTCTCCCTCTCCATCTGCCTCTGTGGCCTGGATTAACCATTACAGACCCTCTCTGTAAGGCAATACTACAATCACATCTCCCCGCAGCGAAATGTTAAACTCTCACTATGTCAGGGCTGAAGCCCCACTGTGGAAATCACCCACAGCCATGATCCAGTTCCCATAGCCCCAGATCATGACATGGTCTAAGAGGGGGTTGAAGACTGACCTGGAGCCCGGGAGAATGAACCATCAGGCCCCAGAGTCAATAATAAATCATGAGAATGTACGGTTCCTCTTACCGCACATACTCGTCCCACGCGGGTGTGGATGGCTCCCTCCCTGTCCCCGGCCTCCATGGCCTTCTCCGTGAAGAAGAAGTACACCTTGTCATTGTCACGGTCATCGTTATCAGGGATGAGGTGGGCCGCAACAAACTTAGGATCTGGAGAGAGAGAGGGAGGGAGGGAGAGAGAATGAGAGAGAGAGGGAGAGAGAGAGAGAGAATGAGAGGGAGAGAGAGAGAGAGAGAGAGAGAGAGAGAGAGAGAGAGAGAGAGAGAGAGAGAGAGAGAGAACAGGAATTAGTTTGACTTGTTTACCAGGTGGTGTCTATGGAAGTTGTAAGAACCAAGTTGTATAAAGTAGGTGTATAATGTATTTGTTTTAGGTGTGTATTCAGTGTGGCCAGTGAGTACAATATAGTTCCAGCACCATGCAGTAGTTTCTGGTCCGTCTCAGTCCTCATGGTGGAGCGACCTCCCAGACTACGGAAGATCACTGAGTCTCTACCCAGGAAGTCTGCAGTCAGCCCCGTGTAAAGCTCCCCACCTGGGAACCGACAGGGCGAACAGGATGGAGGGAGAGCGGAGGGGAGGGGGAGGTAGTAGAGACAGAAAAGAGAGGAGAGGAGAAGACAACAGAGAGGATTAAAGGTGAGGAGAGGAGAAGAGAGAGTGGGGAGAGGGAGGGGGGACAATGGGAAGCGGACAGAAAAGAAAGGAGATGTGTAAGGACGAGGAAATAAGGAATGACAGGGAAGAACTTGAATGATGAGAGAAATGCAAAAGTGGCCAACATAGTGAAACACTACCTCATCCTGAACCCCAAACCACATGTCCTGCTTCCCTGGAGTCATAGACTGAACAGAGATCAGATCACCCGTCTGTAACAGCATCTCCCACTGAATCAGACAGCATCCCCAAATGAACTAGGATCAAATGATATGCTACAGTATCCCTGCTCTGCATGATAAAGAGTGCAGGTCCTGTTCCTAACAAGAGTATCTTCACCTAAATGAGCCGTGTCACAGATAGAGCACTGCTCCCTAAGCCCTGTCATCACTTCACTGACTGAGGATGTATGTGCCTGTGTGTGTGCCTGTGTGTGTGTGCATGTGCGTGCGTGTGTGTGTATGTGTCTATGGCTCCAATGATCGTATCCCAGCCAAGGAGCTGAATTGTAATAGCAGCTAGCTATACAGAGACAGTGAGGTTGCCTTACACCCCTGAGTATGCACAAACAGATAGGCAGTCTGGGTCCTAGTTCCACCGAGTTCTGAGCTGTGTGATTAATACAGACTTTGGCTCCACCGAAAGGCAATAGCTTCTTATGATAGCTGACCCCAGAGATAGCGGAGATGCAGAGATACATCAGGGCGATGTGTGAGTGTTTGTGAGGAGGAGGGAAGGAGAAGGAATAAGGGTTACTGACCTCCATGTCCTCCTCCTGCCAAAGAGCTCTCTTTACAAACGTGGAACTCAACGGCCATGACAAATACGCTCTCGTCCTCTCTCTCTCTCTCTCTCTCTCTCTCACTCTCTCTCTCTCTCTCTCTCTGTCTCGCTCTCTCTCTGTCTCTCTCTCTCTCTCTCTGTCTCTCTCTGTCTCTCTCTCTCTGTCTCTCTCTCTCTCTCTCTCTCTCTCTCTCTGATGAATCTATCCATTGAAACCCCTAAATAAAAAGTTGGACAGCAGCGACTCCTTAATCCTGACTAGAAGGTCCCTTCAGAAGGAACAGAGAGGATAATATGTGTGTGATGCAACAGTGTAAAACATGTACGTAACTTGCATCTGCATTATGTTAGTGTGCGTGTCTATGTTTAGTGTGGGGTTTTTCCACGCTAGCTTCACACAGTGTATATGAGTGAGCTTTGGTGGAATATTTCTTTGTTTTTGGAGGGCTATTTGTCCGTATATCAGTGTATCAGTCCAAAGTTCTGCTGGGCCTTTGGCCGTCCCTTTGTGTCTGCCTGCCAGATGCAATGCATCTTGGGACAGATCCTCAGGTTTGTGGGGTTCAGGCGCAAAGTGGATCGAGGCAGGGTGGGAAGACACACACACATACACGCACGCACTACTTTTCACCCCTGCATGTCGATGCAATACATCACTTATTTCACAAGCTAAATGTCGAATGACAACAAAAGAGGAACACCCTCACTGCAGTGTATCTCCCAGAGCCAGTAACCTCTCTCCGCTGTTGTGTTGAAATAAACATACTATTTAATAACAAAGAGGACAGGACCTACCAATAAAGGTGCTCGCGAAGGGGAGGCTGGGGTCGTGAGGAACCTTCCCCCGTCCGTTCTCCACATTGGTAGGGTCCATGGTGAAAACATGCTGTTCGGGGGGAAATAGAGAGAAAACATGGGGTTAGGAAAAAGTCAGATATCACATATAATTAGAATATGATTTGAATGTTTACCTCAAAACAGTTTACCTAAGGCAAACTGGCTTCAAATCCTGAACTAATTGTAAATATTTCAACATTTAGATGCAGTACATCGCTCTAGCACTTCATCAAATAAAACACTTAATTCAATGTATCTCTATGCCCTCGTATGATAGTGACTCTTTGACTGTGGTGATGTCATCAGCGAGGGACAGGACAGGGGTAACACAGTGAGAGTGTGGACAGATACAGACAGGCAGGACGACAGGATGAGCTCCAAGTGAATCAGGACCCAGATGAATGTCCTCTCTGTGAACTCTCCACTAGTCTCCAGCTCTGGGTGTAAGTTCCTAGTGCAGACAATAGGAGCATTGTGGTCCTCTGGTTGTATGACATTGAAGTCAGCAGGATAAAAATACACTTACTAACGCAACGCCCAACATTATGATAAAATAACGCTGTATTTCCTTGATTTAATATCTCTTTCCAGTAAGTGCCCTTCCCTTGGCTTCGGCACATACAGCCCAGCTAGCACATTTGGTTCCTTGGAAGTCGTGGGAACGTACGTTTTAGGTTTCACATTGGTTCTGGGAATGAAGCCATACGTTTCCTGACCGGTAAAACGTTTTTTGAAACGTTATGAGGACGTAAGTGAAAAATGTTGCCCGTTCTGAGAACGTTCATTTTTTTAGGTTGCAGGGAGGTTCTAAGAATGTTTTACTACGGTTCCCTGACAATTTTCCTGCGATTTTTTATTAACGTTCTGAGAACTGAATTTGTAGGTTATTTGAAGGTAATTAAATAATGTTCTGAGAACATTCTCTGAATTCTGTGAATGTTTCTAAAATGTAAAGGTTATTTAGATGAACACTGAATGTTTCAATGACACTTAATAACACTGCTAGCTTAGGTTAACTGTTTAGAACTACACGCACAGATAATTTGCTTAGGCATTAATCATGAAAACACATTTATTTGACCCTGGGGAAGTAGATAAAGGGCCACATTTCCAAAATCCCAAAGTATCTCTGTAAAGGTCCAATACAGCCATTTTTATCTTAATATCAAATAGTTTCTGGTCAATAATGAAGTACCTTACTGTGATTGTTTTCAATTAAAATGGTCAAAAAGAAACAAAAATAGCTTCTTAGCAAAGAGCAATTTATCAAGCAAGATTTTTGCTAGGACTGTCTGGGAGTGGTCTGAGTGGAAAGGGGAAAACTAGCTGTTATTGTCAGAGAGGTTTGGTACTCTCCAGAACTCCATCCCACTAAAACAGGCTGAAACTCTGACACTAAAAGGGCATCATTATTATTTTCACAATTTCACAGTATTATTACGACCTCATAGTGTGGAAATATACACTGAGTGTAAGACAACATTAGGAACACCTGTTCTTTCAATGACATAGACTGACCAGGTGAATCAAGGCGAAAGCTATGATCCCTTATTGATGCCTCATGTTAAATCCACTTCAATCAGTGTAGATGAAGGAGAGGAGACCCTCTAGTCTTAGCCCTGTCTAAGCCGAGGGGGGGGGGGGGGGGGGGGGGGGGGGGGTTCTAAGCTAACATATGGAATTGTTTTAAGATGGTCATACCAAGGGTAATTTAGCTATTTGATTTTGAATTTTACAACGATTTTGAATTTTACAATTTATATTGATGAAACATTGAATTTGGCATTACTGCTATTAGCCCATAGAAATGCATTGAATAACAAATTCACTACACGGAACAACAGATAGTCCCCCAAAGTGTCGGTCCTACAGTATAGTATATCTAAGATAAGAAAGACCAGGAAACAATTTATATTTATTTTTTACATGTATTTAACCCCTTATTTTAGGCACTAAACTATCTCCATATATAGTGTACTTCCATT